>NC_062191.1:4426340-4449765 GCF_912470025.1 Vespa velutina
TATAAAATTGCAGACACATAGAATTAGCATGATATATAAATTTTCGTCACTTTCTTAAGAATTAAAAATGAAATAAATAATACGGCATAGCTTATAATAATATTCTCGGTGTATTTTAGAAATGGTCAAAGTTTCACGCTTAATTTTTTTTCACAAGTGACGACGAGCGAGCTCAGAGAGACGCATAAGCGGCTACTAGCGTAGTAATTTCAACCGCGTTCCAGCGCAAAAATTATTGTTTTCAAAGCCATTAGGCGTTTCCTTCGAAGAAAAAGAAGAGGAGTAATGGCGCTACGTTGGGCATCGATCGTCCATGTAATTCTCCAATGGGCGAACTTTACAACCACCATAGATTGGCGTAATAACGATTTAACCGTTTAAAGAAGTCAAATACCGATCGCACCTGCCTCCATCTCTATTATAGCTCTCTCATCTTTGATAGACTAAGGGAAGGTGGCTAGTAGTGGACCAATTATAAAAATGATTTCAAGTAATATTTTATATATATATATATATTTTTTTTTATTTTAATTTTAATAATACCCATATGTCGACATCGAACGAATTATATCAGAACTTAGATCAGGTTTAATTTTACGATTTAATGCTCTATGGTGTTTCACGTTGGTGAAAAGCGTGAGACATCTTTAATTCGCTTATATAAGTGTAAAGAGGAAAAAAAAAGGATTAGGATGATTCGCAATCATTAATTGAAATTTATATGGCGTGGCCGAAACGTGACATGCATTATAACGAATAACTTCGATGCTAATTGAATTTTTATCTATTGATCGAGGGGTAATAAATCCAACAAACTCAAGAATCGATCGGCGTTAATTGGATATTCTCTTAACATCGATATACGCTTCAGTGAATTTAGTTATAATACTTCATTGTAGGCCGATCAAGATTAATTAAACATTATGCGAACCATTAATTTCGACATGAATTTTTTCTTACCGTCAAATTAAATATCCATTGCTAATTCGTCCATACTTTTAATCTAATATTTGTATTGTATATATTAAAACGTCAATAAAATAATAAACAATGTTGCTATTACAAAATCGTTATATTGCAATTACAATCGAATCGAATCTCTGAAGGTAAATCGATTATTCGTAACTCGAAAGAGGAGGAATTAAAGGAAGATCGAAGGGATTCGAGGAATTGAAACGAGTTTATTGAAGGTCGTCGAGCCACGACGAAGAACGATAGAGTCGACTTTAAATGAATTTAACGAATAAAGGAAGGAAGGAAGGAAGGAAGGAAGGAAGGAAGGAAGGAAGGAAGGAAGGAAATAAGAGAGAGAGAGAGAGAGAGAGAGAGAGAGAGAGAGAGAGAGAGAAAAGGGAAGTATAGGGAAAGGGTTAAACCTAGCACAGGGTTCATGCGATCGCAGTAAACGGCCATTTATTTAACCCCTTTCCCTTCCTTTCGGGAAGGTCACCTAAATCTCGTCGACCCGAGTTGCACTCAATATTGTGACCGAAGAAGTAACGTATCGCGTTTCAACTCCATCCCTGCTAATCCCCCGACTCTCTCCTCACGCTTTTTCTTCCACCTCCTGTTCCTCCCCTTCCACCTCCTCCTCCTTCTCGTCCTCTTCCTCCTGCTCCTCCACCTCTTCTTCAACAGTGCTGCTTTCGCGCGCTTCCGTCTCGTTTTTCTTCTTGCCATTCCCGCGCGTTGCCCGCAGCCGAGAACTCGACTCGCAGCCGAGGCCCATTGCCTTCGAGAAGCTCGGAGGTGCTGATTTGATGCACGTTTCAGATACCGAAGCCCCGACCAATCGTAAGCGCGGATAACGAGCCGCTAATACCGGCCGCACGAGTTATGGCCCCGGATTTTTGCGAATATACGCGCGAATTATCGTCCGTGGAACGGCTGTCAAGTACGTCGCGCGATTGAAAGTACGAGAGATAAGGAAAACGAACGAACAGACGGACGAACGAACGAACGAACGAACGAACGAACGAACGAACGAACGAATGAACGAATGAACGAACGAGAAACAGAAGGGAAGGCCAAACGTTCGCACTCCCCATGAGATATGTACGTCTCTAACCTGACAACGATCCACCGAATAAGGTATCCTACCCTTAAACGGTATACCTTTAGATCTTAGAAAACGTTCGCGCCTTTGGACTTTCCTTTAACATTCAAGTTTGAACTTCTCTGACGTCGATCATGTATACCTTTTATAGAATCGATCGTATAAATCCGATTCGTACTTTCAATTATACAAAATATATGATATCAGGCATTTTATGGTATAGGTATCGGGGAAGTCGACCGAGCGAAGAAAATTTCGACATCAAAAAGAACGTACTGTAATTTATCGTCGATAATCATTATTCCCTTTCGTATAAGTTTACAATGAATTTTATTTAACCATGAAGATTCACGCATTTAAATCGTTTCTTTTTTTTTTTCTTTTCTTCTTTTTATTTTCCCCTTTTATTTTTCTTTGTCTATTCTTTTTTTTATTTATTTATTTATTTATTTGTTTGTTTGTTTTCTTTTTTTTTTTTTTTTTTTGGTTGAAGCGAAGCATCATCGTCGACGAAGTTAAACGAAGCAACAAACGTACGTGCATACGTATGTACATACATATCTACATACGTAGGAACGAATAACGAGTGGAAAAAAAAAGAGAGAAAAAGAGAAAGAGAAAGAGAGAGAGAAAGAGAGAGAGAGAGAGAAAAGAAAGATAAAAACGAGTGCCGTTTTTCAACGGTGGAGCATTAATCACGCGCGATAGTTTATTTCAGGACGATTCTTTCCCGCAGAAACCACGGTGACAATACGCGCTCGGCCGGTACGAGAACGATTTATTCGATAGTTGCATTTGCATATCGACGTCAAATCGTGGAAACGACCGAAAGTGAGGTACGCAGAGGCGAACGTACTCATGGAGTTGCTACACCGTGAAACGCGTCCAGATTATATACGATCTCGCAAGAATCGATGCGTTTCAATTAACATAGCACGGACCGACGTTGCATGACACGACGTTACATGCCGTGTCGCATCCTTCCCTTTACACACTCCCACGATACTTCGTTATCCGCCCAAGATTTAGTCCGATCGTCCCTATAAACACACGTTCGAAAGATCGAAAAATACTATCGTACGTATCATTTCGCTTCGACGAACTTATTGTCCATTGTGTCCTTTTTTTCCCCCTTTTTTCTTTTTTCCTCTTCTCTTCACATTATGCTGATTCGAACGCTCGATTGTTCTTTAATCTTTTTCATAGTCAAGTTATATAATAATTCATAGGAAATGTCAGAATATTATAAATCATAATAGCACGTAAATTTATGAATGTTCAAGCGCAAAATAAGAAAATTGTAAATACTTCGATGTAATCGATAGAGAGAGAGAGAGAGAGAGAGAGAGAGAGAAAGAGAGAGAGAAAAAGAAAAAAGATGAAAAAAAAGCAAGAAAAGAAAAAAAAAATTATTAGAAAAATTATAAGCATCCCTTAATTGCTATAATATAAGCATCGATTTATTCTGACATTAGGATGCTCACAGATGTGTTTTGTGTCCTGTTAAAACGAAATTTTCATGGATGTAATACGTAAGCTCTATGTGCAAACGGAGATAGAAGTTTTAAGCGAAACACCGCTTGCTCTTCGCCGGTTATTTTGTAGATTTAGTGAGTATACATAGAAAGGGCCGACGCGTGCTGATAATGCCGCTTGTGTTCACCCAAAGAGCTACCCTTTGCTCATCGACGTCGCTTATCCGAAATTCTTTGAGAGTGAATTGTTTGACTTGCGTCACGTTTTTACGACGTTATTATAAAACATAATACCATTTCGTTGGTATATTTATTGTCCATTTATTTTGATAATCTTGACACGTTTCTCCCGTCGAGAAAATTTTATATATATATATATATATGTGTGTGTGTATGTGTGTGTGTGTGTGTGTATATAATCATTAGGTTTTTTTTTCTTATTTTAATCTTTAATTTCAATTTGTAATTTCATATCTTTGTTGTATTTTTTTAATTAAATATGTAATGTTAGTCAATATTATCAGTGAAATGACAATTTAAACATTTACAAATGTAAAAGATTATTTAGCTAATAACACAAAAGAATAATAAAACGATAAAAACAATCAAAGATGAACGATCGACAAGATTACATTGGGTGTTGTTTTTAAAGCGTTCCAAGAAATATCGATCGATCGAAAATTGATGAGGGCAAAGGACTCCGAGGAAGGCATTGCCACCTCGAGCGAGGAACAAAAGAAGAAAGAAGAAGAGGGAGGATGCATGAGGAAAGGACGCAATCGATGCACGCAGCAACGCCGATAGGTTTCGCGAGCCGGCTACAATTATGCAAAGATCCTTTTCTCGATTCCTTAGATTGCAGGTTGTGATAACTGCAGTTGCACCGAGGGCCGAACGGATCGAGCAAGCGCGGGCATTAAGTTCGCATCGACGGATAATGAGATGCGGCATGGATTTTAAGATGAGTAACCACAAATCGGCATGCAAAAACGGTCCTCCATACTCTCGCGCCTATGGGGCCTCTATCGTACTTATTGGGACCACTCTGCCGGCCAGTTCATACACGGATCGTTTATCTTCGCTGCTTCTGAATTTCTCTTCCCTTATATATACGTATAAATATATAAATATATAACACATACATACATATATGCATAAGTTTATACATACATACATATATATATATATATATTAGGGGGACCGGAAAGTAATGTCGTTTCTGCGCATATCGATATTTGATTGTGATTAAAAATAAAAACTTGTTAAAAATTTATTCGTTTGAATTTAATTTAAGAAAGCGACATTACTTTCCGGTCCCCCTAATATATATATATATATATATATATATATATATATATATATACGATCTATCATTCATACATATATATATATATGTATGAATGATAGATCGTAACGCTTTAATACACATTATATTTTAAATTAAAAAATTTTATTTTATAAATGAACTCGATCTAATCGATGTTGAGATAGAAAGAAAAAAAGGAAAAAAAGAAAACAGGATAAGAGGATAAGTTGGGAATAAGGGCAGGGCCCTAAGGCAGGGCAGGTCGATTCCATGGTCGAACGGTCGAAGGTGGACGCGTAGCAGACGCGAAACGTGGCTGCTCGACGGTACCTTCGAGGATGCCTCTCTCTTAGGAAGAAAAGAGAAAGGAATAGAGAGAAAGAGAAAGAGAGACTATGGGAAGAAGCCTATGAGAATCGCAGACCGGTGAAAGGGCCTTACGATGAGAAAGAGAGAAAGACAGAGAGAAAGGAAAAGAAAGAGAGAGAAAGAAAGAGAGAGAGAGAGAGAGAACC
Organism: Vespa velutina; assembly: GCF_912470025.1. Lineage (NCBI taxonomy): Eukaryota > Metazoa > Arthropoda > Insecta > Hymenoptera > Vespidae > Vespa > Vespa velutina. The sequence goes on from NC_062191.1 coordinate 4,431,693, forward strand.
TGAGCGCCGGAGCGGCCCGTTTTGCCTTGGAGTGGGGGAAAAGCAGTGATGGACGGACTCGACTCGCCTACAGGACGCTTCGTCCGGTCCAATAACTTTCCAAGACCCGAAATGGTATTCCGGATCGAGAGATATCGACGCCGGTTCTCTCTCATCGATCCCGTTCGTTCGTTCGAACGTCTTTTCCGTCTTTGATCGAATTAAATTGAAATTCTTATTCTATACGTCCGGTTTATCTCGAAAGTAACGCGTCCAAAGTGAATCTTTCTTTCCGCAAACAATACGTCCCCTATACGTCGCCAACGAGAAGATACCTCTTCGACGTTTCAACGATTAGAAAATATTCCTGACTCTCATGAGAGGTACGTCGAGTATAATACAATATCATGATCAAGACTATGTCACGGTCTAAATGCTCCTTTACACGTTATTTATCGTATACCTTTATTTATGATCATTAAATCATGACGAGGAAAAGCGAGGGAAAATAAAGAATGATTGAGTTTGTTCTTATCTTATGAAAAGTTAAAAGATGAATTTAAAAAACTTTATAATGTAAAACGTGATAAAGTGTAATTCAACTCGAAAGAATATGCATTAAAATATCACTACTTGATGATGACGTAATTGGTCTTTAAAGATCCTCGAAAATTTATAGTATTTCTTAGTATGAGAGGAAAGAGAAAGAGAGAGAGAGAGAGAGAGAGAGAGAGAGAGAGAAAAGGGGACAGATGGCTCATGTTCGCAATCGCTCTTGACCCATAAAGCACAGAGAAATGAGTTCTCTATGAGTCCGCTCGACTCTCGTATACACGCGATTATGAATCTCGTAGGTACAAACAGAGACGGCGTATGAGTTTAAAAAATGATTTCCATCGAGTTTGCGAGGACACGAACCTGGCAAATTGATATCGTGTTCATCTTGGATCCGTGGTAATTAGTGTATCGAAGAGAAAATATAAAATAAAAAGGATCTAAAGATTAATTTGACGTTAGACTGCAAGAAAAATGTACTTTCATACGATAGAATGAAAGAGAGAGAGAGAGAGAGAGAGAGAAATTTTTTCTGCTTGACCTTGTTCGAGAGTTCGCGAGCGTGCGCCACACAATGATGTGACCCTAATAATTTGTCCAGGCATAGGAAGGGAAAGGGTTTAATGGGGATCGTGACCCAACGTAATACGATACGCGTTCCTTGTGTCCCGCGAAGCTCGTATCTCTGCATTTCACGAGACTAGAATCGGTAAAACGAAGATACATCGACGATCTATGTTACGCAAAATCATTGAATGGAAAGGATCGACGCGAGAGTAATAGATCTTTGATAGAGTAGTCTTGTTAAACCATACCTCAGGATAATGAGAATAATATACGCGTATTTACTGAGCCATGTTCGAGGTTAACCGCAAAACTTATATACCGTTTTACTGTGCAAAGATACTTTCACGATAATGGATACGACCTATGTACATATTTGCTATGCAATGATTATACTCTATTCCTGCCAATATTGTTATCGTTCATATAAAACAATTAGATAAATTTAAAGCGAATGAGCGATAAAAGATATCGACAAATCGTCGTTTTTTTTTTTAGTCGAATCTTCGTAAAATAGTCAATCTTCAGAGGACTTACAACGTATCAATCTCGATGGACGTATAAAATGGAAGATGGGTGGAGGTATGAAAGAATTTACGAGACGAAGAAAAATGTCTTATAAAGTAGGTTGATACCTACGTACGAAAATTGACCCTTCGTACGGGCATCGATCGAGTATTTTATCCTTCCTTGTGACTTTGGAACCTTTACGAACGAACGTTCCCGCAGGTTAACTTCCCCATTCGGATAAAAAGTAAAATAAGAGACAACTCTATTAGCATACGATTGGCACCGTCCATCTCAATGTCCCTACCAGCGTGCATCCCTCCAAGTTTCACCCTCTTACTCTTTCAACGTCCTCCCCTCCCTATCTCTTCTCCCTCAACGAAACTCGAAAATCGTCGTGTCGGTTCTCTTTGTCTTCCGAGAATGTATCTTCCCGAGGATGTTTATGTTCGTGTTCTCTTCTCTTTCTCTTGTCTCTATCTTTGTCTCTCTCTCTCTCTCTCTCTCTCTCTCTCTCTCTCTTTTTTTTTTTTCTTTGTAGTATCTCTCTTTTTCTTTCGATTGTAAAACGTGCACGCGTCGTCCATGGACCAGCGACTTACCGATTACACGCACCTTTCCAGAAAACACGTGCGTGTCAGCAGCAAATTGCTGATCGTTTTCTGTCTTCTTACAAGTGTCAGAAAAAATTTGATTTATCAATAATTCCAAAAATATTTAAGAATTATTTTTCTTAGAAAAAAAAAAAAAAAAAAAAAAAAAAAAAAAAAAGAAAAAAAGAAAGAAAGAAAGAAAAAAAGATTATAGTTCCAATTTGATATTAAATGATTATTAAAGAATAAAAAAAGTGATACATGAAATTTGATAAATTTGCCCTTCTATGATCTCTATTCTATAGCTAATGCAAACAGTAAAATATTTGGACTTTCTCATAACTATCTTTTGCCGAATTAGTATGAGAAGAAGTAGGAGAAGAAATGGGTGCTCGAAGTCAAGGTTCGATCCTCGAAAAGTAGCCTTAGGCATGGGCCTCTCTCATCGTTATTCAATGATCTCGCGAAGCGATGTTTCTTATTCCGCTTGGAGCAGAAGATCAGACTCGTCGAGAGAGTGCGAGAAGCCGTCCGACGATGTGGCTCTCTCCACCTTCGCCATTCGACGATCTTGTTCGCTCGCATAACGCGCCGCGAAATATTTTTCATCTCGTTCCAAGAATCGTCAGCGTGTCTCGCATGGCGATCAACGACTGTTTGATTTATGTTGGCAATATCAGGATGTACCTACCAACGTAATAGAAAATTTGTTGTTACGCTTTATATTCCACGCCAGAGGACAAATCGTTCGGAATAACGAAGATTTATAATCGTCCAACGTTCCGACAACTAATCGCAAGAACGAGATAAACAAGATTTCGAGACGCGTTGCACTCAACCGTATCGTATCTATTATGAAAAGATATCATATTTCAAGTACATTTTCTTTCTAGTCCGACAGAAATCAAGATTTTCATATCACCGAGAATATTACTATTTCACGACATTAAAACACACTCGAAGATTTTACCTTTGATCGTTATTCAAGAAAATCTTAATAATAAAAATAATATTAATAATAAAAATTCGATAATTTCAAGTTAGATAATAATTACACCCTCATTCACTTCATAACCTTTTCATATTACAAACTCGTGTAGGAGTTTGTATCTACGTTGCAATCCACAAATCATCCAGTAATAACTCCTTTCGAAAGATGTATATTATTTCATTTATACCAGCATTGTTTTCCTATCGTTTCATTCGAACGTAAAATAGATATAATAACGTAAATGAATGTAACAAATTTTTTATGAATTCGATATTGTAAAAATTTGTCAAGGTATAACTAACGAAGAACAAGGACAAAGAATGAGAATAACGAAATTCAGTTCACTGGTAAAATCTCACGGAATTCGAGGAGCGAAATGCCGGGACTAGAAGTACGGCCTGCAGACGATAGTTTATTCAACGCTATTTTCTTCCTGCAAGAAGGAGTAAGAGAGAGACTGTCGGCAGTTCGTCCTCTTTTACACCACGCACTCTTTATTACCCCGTCCTAACTCTCTATCTCTCTCTCTCTCTCTCTCTCTCTCTCTCTCTCTCTCCCTTCTTCATCTCATTCTTTCTATTTCCCTTCCTCTATCTTTATCTCTCTTTTTTCCCTTTCTGCTTCTGGACACACGCGTTTCTACGAGCTTGCTCCCGCGATTCTCAGCGAGTCCAAACGCATTTAGGGGGTTATCGTATTATGTCGAGTCACGAACTCGTTATAGCACCGCAAGACGGATCGGCGCCATAAAAGCACTTGCTTTTCGTTTAACCGAAGGGCGTAGTACGCGTAACTGGTTTACATTTCCTCGTCGCAGACGTTTAATTCGGTTTTCTTTTTCTTTTTCTTTTTTTTTTTTTTTTTTTTTTTTTTTTTTTTTTTTCATCGATAGAACTTCCGTCGTATAATCGAAATGTCTCGAAGGGAAGGAAAGAAGGAAAAAAGGATAAAAATATTTAAAAGAAAAATCACGATATATGATACGAATTCGATTTCAAATGGAAACAATCATAGTTATCTATCTAGATAAATGTAGAACAAAGGGGAACGACCAACTAAGAAGATTTATGAACAATTTGAATTACGGAAAGTAGCGGTTTGATTTCACGCAAATTTCAAGTTATGCGGTTAAATTGATAGTCTGTTAAGTCCGCTAAGCCGAGCGATGGCACGAGAGAGAATTCGGCGAACAAATCAAAATGGATTTGCGAGGAAAGGAGAAAGAAGAGGAAGAAATAGGAAGAGAAGGAAGAATAATAAGAATAATAATAAGAAGAAGAAGAAGAAGAAGAAAAAGAAGAAGAGAGAAGACGCATGGAGAACTATGAGAAAAATGGCGGAATTTACGCTCTCCTTACCGACCTTTTTCCTGCTTCTAGACATCAAGGATCGTCCAACGTGTATTCAGCGAAGCATGAAGCATCTCTTTCGAGAGCACAAAATATATATGCACATATATATATATATATATACATATACATATACATATATCTATCGTATATGTGTATATCTTAAGAAGATGGATTCTTAAGGAAACTATCGATTCTTTATAGGTTGAACGTGACTTTTCTACGAAATAACCTAAGTAAGGGATGATTTTGGAAGGATAAGATTTTTTCCAATGTCGATTCTATTTAATGAACGCTCGCTAGTCCAACGTAATGAAATGTTATTATTATTGAAGAAAATACAAAAATATAAATAAAATATATGACGAAGCATCAGTTTGAAGAGAAACCATGCGGAAAGAAGAGGAGTCGAAATCAATTAACTTATCGCGATAAAGTTTCGATTTACCAGGCAAGATCGTCAGATCCTCGGGCGAAGATAAAGTACTTTCATTTTTGCTCGTTCAGGATCGGCTTACCGATTTTTTATCGAGCCATCTCGGGGGAGGATCTTCCTCGTTTCCGCGAGCCGAAGGAGGGTGTTTCCGTTCGATGGACCACCCAAAGGATGGATAACACGGTGGAGAGAAATCGGTGAATCCTCGAAATCGATAACCGATCATCGTTCTCGAGGTCGAGGAAGAAGAGAGAACTCGAAGTCAAGATATAGAGAAAGCAAGAGAGATAGAAGAAAAAGAAAGAGAGAGAGAGAGAGAGAGAGAGAGAGAGAGAAGAGGAACGAAGAGAAGAAGCGCGCGCCGAGACGCGCGATTCGAATCTCGTTTGTAAAACCCGTTTTTGTAGTTCAACTTCTCATTCGCGTGCGCGCGAGTGTTGTTGACCGTTGCTCGCGATTCCAACTGCACTCGCATGCCGTGCCATGGAGCACAGGGCGCAGTAGTAAATCTTCGTGGGCGGAGCTCTTACGAGAGAGAGAGAAAGAAAGAGGGAAAGAGAACATTCTCTCTCGCTCGCTCCCTCGTTTTCACATCCTCGACGTTGTCCAGGAATAGCGATTCGACTTCCTTCAAGAATTCCTAATCGTTCTTTTTCTTCTACCGAACGTCCAACACTTCTCGACACTACTCCTGTCCGATCGATGAAGCTAACGAAAAAATGAGACAAAAAAAAAAAAGAAAAAGACGAAAGGAAAAGAACGAAGAAATAAAAAGAATGGAATAAAGAAATAAATCAAATGCGGGAGGGTTTAAAAAAAAAAAAAAGAAAAAAAAAGAAAATAAAAAAAAAATCCTTGAACAAATTTGTTTGACCACGCGAACTCGTCCAAGATTCGAGTAAAAGAGGAAAAAAAAAAAATATATATATATATATAGAGAGAGAGATATGTATACATCACAAAGATTAGGATCAGACGCGCGGCACTTTTCTACGTCGATTCTAGCCGACGGATCGAGTCGAACTGACGAGGTGCTCCGAGAGAGTCGTCACCTCGAGTATCTACCGGAAGAAAAAGGTAGAAAAACTAACGGTCATTTTCATTGTCATCTTTTCTGACCGTTTTATGACATTTCTCGCAAAAAAAAGAAGTTAACGGTATGCTTTTATTCTTATATAGCCCGGCAAAGTTTCGCTTTTCGGGAACGATCGTTTTGCGATCCTTGACGAAGATCTTTCTTTTCCGTGCTAAGAGGCTATGCCGTTGGACGAAAACGTGCCCTCACGCCCGTGTCCCGTCACTTTTATTACCGGCCGCACCGAATTACGGTGCTCGTCCCGCCACTATACTCTACAACATCTCACGTTCTTGTGCCCGTTGAAATCTATACTTCTCTTGCGAGATATCGTGAAGGGAAGGCAAAAAAAAAAAAAGAAAGAGAGAAAGAAAAAAAAAATTAAGAAAGGAAAAGATAAAAGGAGAGAAGGAAGATGAAAGAAAAAAGAAAGAAAAAGAAAAAATAAAAAATAACAGCACGCTAGACTACCGGTATTCACGCGAGAATTTACTTGAAACAAATCATATAGAGGAGTAGAACGAACGAATGGGAAGGATGACTGTAAGTATCTTTGTCGGATAAATTTATGAGAAGAGATCGATTCGTCACGGATTAGATTCATCCTATGGGTGCATATATATATATATATATATATATATATATATATATATATACTCTGATTTAATCTTTTATCGCATATTTAACAATTTTCAAGGGAAAAAAAAAAAAGAGGAAGAGAGAGAGAGAGAGAGAAAAAGAAGCAGAGAAAATAATTCATACATTTTTCTTCAAATAAATAGTAGCAATAACAAATATAACTTTTCATTGAAATTTTTATTCCTCATTCTTCTTCACTTTTTGTTTACTTTATTCATAGAAACAATTATCCTTTTCTCGTTTTATTCGAAATGCTATTTGGACAGAACAAGGTTTCAAACGTAAGTTTCATCAAACTCGCACCACAATCGCACCCTTTAAATTGGCACCTTCTGGATAGAAAAAGATAGATAGGGAGAAAGAAAGAGAGAGACAGAGGGAGAGAGAGAAAGAGAAAGAGAGAGAGAGAGAGAGAGAGAGAGAGAGAGAGAGAGAGAGAGATAAATCTCTGTCGGATTGAAAAGAATTCCAGAACTCGATACCAAACGATTCGATCGTGAGAAGTGAGATCTATGATTTGGAATTGGACGGGATCGATTGAATCGTAGAAACGGAGAAACGAACATGGAGAAACCGTAGAGAGAGAAAGAGAGAGAGAAAGAAAGAGAAAGAGAGAGGTGTTCATTAGTAAAAGAAGGAGAATAGAAGTAGCAGTCGTTAGTCTTTTTTCTACGTGAAGCAGGTTTTCTCTAGGAATGCGCGCAGTCGTTTGTTTGATCTATGGCCGTTGTTAAATGTGTTCTTGCATTTAACTGCATTATATATATTATATACAGAATATGGTTTATGCTTATATTCCTGAACGTTCGACAAACGCCAAAGCCAATACGTCGTTTACTCGTAGTTAACGTAGGACGTACCATTTCAAAGAGAATTTCGAGGGTTAATGCTTTTCAAGGCCATTGCCATAATCTTGACCATTTGAAGCATCATTCCGTTAACATCCTTATTGCCACATCCTACACAAATTTAACCTTGCTTCTTAGAAAACTACAAATCCATTAAGAATTTATAGTCATTTATCATTTTCGAGATAATACGTATCCTGTAATCCAATAAATCCGAATGATAAAACGGTTCGGTGAACGTGCCGAGTCGCTGACTCATAATTCTAAAGGTTCCTACTAATTTTCCCGATAAGATTATCACATCGTATTCCGGACGGCGCGTAAACGTCGTCGGTCTTTCTGTAACATCTATCGGGATAGATATTCAGCGATGATCGAGAATAAGCTCATCGAAGCATGCGAATCCCAAGTATTGCGTTCGAAAAATAAGACCAAGAAAAAGGGAAAGAGAGAAAGTAAACGAATATTTATTACGTATGGACCAGAACCCTAGTGCATAAAGAGCATAAGGTATAAACGTGATCTTCGATATATATATATATATATATATATATATATATATACATATATGTTCTATATATATATATATATATATATATATATATATATATGCTATTACACTAGAAATTTATGAACATTGGCGATACTTGATTAATGAAATTAGCCGACAATATGGATAATCTTATTGGGACCATAGATAATAGTAGAAAATGATATGATATATTTAGTTAGAGCAACTTTTTCATATCTATAATTAATAATATAAAAAATGGAAGAAAGGAGAAAATGAGATATCGATGAAAAGCGTATTAATAACGAGATTAGAAAAAATGAAAGAAGAGAAGTACAATGATTCGTTATATTTCGGATAGATATCGGAAAGATCGCATGTATGAAGTAAGAAAGATGGAAGGGCAAGTTGGAGAAGGAGAAGAGGGGAAATGAGAGATGGAGAAGGGAATAGTGGTAGAGAAACATAGAAGAGAAAAGTCTGAGCGTAGGCGAGCGACCGTCAGAGTAGCAAGCGTTCGCGTCGAGTGCTACTTCGAGACAAGCAACACGGCGATCATAAATTAGTCGGGCTAATGGCGCACAACAAACGCTCGTCGGCACCTACGCCCGTAATGTCCGTTCGCACCGGCCTAATATCATTCGTGGTGCTTAATAAATATGTCGCGATGGCAGTACGTCATAACTTTTCCGCGCGTCGCGATTCCGAGCATGGAACGAACGAAGAAGGGAGTCATGGAAAGCCTCCTGAACGTTGAGAAGGGGTAAGAGAGAAAAAGAAAAAGAGAGAGAGAGAGAGAGAGAGAGAGAGAAAGAAACGACGGCTTAATGTCGTTGAATTTAACCGAGCTGCTTAATCGCTCTACCGTATGTGACTCTATGTGTGTCTTTCCTCATATTTCTTTCTCTTTTGTCTGTTTTCTCTCGCCTCACTTCCTTCTCTTCCTCTTTCTATTCTTCCCTTCCAGAGAGAAAGAGAGAGAGAGAGAGAGAGAGAGAGAGAGAGAGAGAGAGAGAGAAAGTTCCATAGTTCCTCTAGTTCTTTTTCTTCATCTTCTTCATCTTCTTCTTCTTCTTCCTCTTTCGTACATTTGTCTTCTTTGAATCTATGCCACATCATGATGTATCGACCCTTTGCACTTTCAACATATCATTGCTCACAGTTTCACCCTGGTCCAACGATTTTATTGTAATTTATGAGGATTCCCCCTTTATGTTATCCCTTTTCATCATTATCATTATTATTTCAGATTTTAAATTCATTAAGATTCATAAAGTTTTTCGACGAAAATTTATGAGAAGAAAAGAGAGATAAAAAGAAAAAGAAAAAAAAAAAAAAAAGAAAAAGAATAAGTGTGGCACGCTTCCGATCGTTATTTCTTTTTTTTTTCTTTTTGCTTTTTTTTTTTTAATTAACATGTGTTCAACGAGATATCGTTAACTTACGTCTACTTACTCTTGACTTAGCTTGTTACTAAACGAACCATGGATACCATCGTTTCATTTTTGCAATTTTCAAGCCCAGTTCCCGTAGGCCGACCGGTCTCGCATCCCAGGATCCTTCGAATTATCGAAAGATATATATTTTCGCCGGTATAATGACGCAAATATAAATCCTACGTGGTACAGCAGTTGCATGGCGTTTGTTTCTTTCCCGTAGCTTCGCCGCGATTGGAAAAGACGGCGGGACATAATTCATGCAAGAGAGGGAACTTCTCTCTTGACCTTTTAATATAATTGCCTCGACGTCGCCGCCTGCCGAATGAAAATCTCTCCATTTTACTGGCTCTCCCTTTGACACGATAAGGATTTACGATTTCACCTTAAGCCTTTAACGATTCGATCGGCAACAAGTACGCGCTCGCGCGATCGTCAAGGTCGATCAATTTTTACAATCAAGCGTCCATTATCCGACTTTCGACGATAAGGACAACGTCCATCGCGTGAAGGGAAGAGAAACGAAGTAAAAGAAAGGAAGAAAAAGAGAGAGAGAGAGAGAGAGAAAAAGAGACAGAGAGAGAGAAAAAGAGAGAGAGAGAGAGAGAGACGATGATCGAGAACAACCATAAATCTTTTACCTACATAATTCGCCTCTGGTAATTGTAAGTATCTACTATAAAAATAACATCTCCCTTCGATGCTTTTGATTCACCTTGAATATGTCCAATCAAAACAAAAAGAAAAAGAACAAACGATATATATATATATATATATATATATATATATATATATATATAATAATAGCAACATCAAATATTCTATGTATATAACGTATCATTTATGTTTTATTCATAATCCACGAGATATTCTTACGCATCGAAGAAGTCAACACGTTCATGGAAGACGCGGAGGTTCCTTTGGCGAACGTGGAAGACCGGAGTTAGAGAGCATTGTGGTCAGGATGGCAGGTGCTGTTCGTAATGGCCGCCCATCGTGGCGGACGGAACAAGGCGAGAGCGATAGAGTGAGAGAAAAAGAAAGAGAGAGAGAGAGAGAGAGACATATAGAAAGAGAGTAAGAGAGTAAGAGAGAGAAAGAGAGATAGATAGATAAAAAGAGAGCAAGAGAATGAGAGAGAGAGAGAGAGAGAGAGAGAGAGAAAGAGAGAGAGGAGGGACTGTGGGCAGGTACATCGATGCAAAAAGCTTCCTGTGAGTTATGAACGTCCGAGCGTACTCGCAATATAAACGGTTCCAATTACGTCGTCCGCGTATTAATTGAATACGGGCAACAGTCTTCGACTTGCCGTCGGTCTTGGGCAGATGGTCTTCTACTTCCTACGTGACTAGAGAGAGAGAGAGAGAGAGAGAGAAAAGAAAAGAAAAGAGAAGGCAAGATAACTCTTTGGTTTTTCAAGTTCTATCGAAGTGTCGGTAATAGAAATAGTCGCTTCTAGTTCATTGAGCCTGTATTACTCGCTTTTCGAACGAGTTTCACATACTAGCGTCGCATCGTTTGAAATCCACGAACGGTGATCATCCATAAAATCGCTATAAAGAAGATCTTCACCTGAGAAACGACTAAACCACCTTTCTTGCACGTCGTAAAGCAATCATCGGTGTTTCCTCGCTACGTAGAAGGGACGGCAGTTTTCTTTTACGCGGAAAGGTAAGAGGTAAAAGGAGATCTGGTTTAAGAGTAGAAAACAAAAAAAAAAAAGGAAAAGAGAAAAAGTAAAAAAGAAAAAAAAAAAGGAAAGAAAACGAAAAAAAAAAGGAAAGGAAAGGAGAAAAGAGAGAAAATAAGAAAAAAACAAAAAAAAAAAAGATTGAGAAAAGAAAAGAAAAGAGGTAAACAAATTTTTTTGCTATAAAATTATTTTCACCACTTTTTTTTCCTTCTTTCTCCCTCTTTTTTTCCTAAGAAGAAAGACGAACAGGTAGGTAGTACCTATATCCTTTGTCCGGCGCTATAGTCGTTTCGAGCATCTAAACACGTTCCTTCGTGGCTAAGATGCTCGTTCGATCGAAGGAACATATTATCTCGGCCCGGAGCAACGTGAACGAAGGATTCTATATATATATATATACATATATATACATACATGTATATATATATGTGTATATGTGTATGTATTTATATAGACCAGCTTGGAGGCCTGGTCTCATCAAAGAGCGATGTCTTCTATCAGGTGTCCGTAAGTCTACCCTCTTAGCTCGTAACTCTCGTCTCTAACGAAGTAATCGTTCGTAAGATCACTATAAAACTCATTCTGGCTCGTGCTTTTCATTAATTCATCCATTAGCGTGGCTTCTAACTGCGCTATATACCTACCTATAGATATAAACATATAGGCATATATATATATATATATATATATATATATATATATATATATATGCACATATATTTGCCAAACGAAAGTTACCTTCGATCACCTCGAGGAAGACTTTAATTTATGAACATAACGATGCTCGCGACACTCGTTTCTCTCGATCTTCAAAATACACGTAATAGATCTCCCGCCTCTCTTTCTATCTTTCATTTACTTCTTCTGCCCCAGAGAATATATATATGTATATATATATATACGATCCTTACGATGTTCGAACGTTTACTCTGGTGATACATTAAGACGCTTTCGATACGATCGATTACGTCAAATCCGCGTTGTAAATTTCTTCTTCCTTTTATGGGGACGAATTTTATCTCTTGGGGTCTTCGAATGATCACGGAAAAGCGAGACTTAATTAACGACTTTCGTCGAATGGATAAGAGTATAGAAGGAAGAGAAGTAGACACAACGATAACAGCGAGAAGGTAGATGATACTAGTGAGAATGAAAGAAAAAGAGAGAAAGAGAAAGAAAGAGAAAGAGAGAGAGAGAGAGAAAAGTTTAATCCTGAACATGGCAACGATAATTCTTCGCCGCATGAAATTTGCAAAACACCTAGTGCGAGATAGCGTTATAGTCGAGACTATATGTTGTCGGTGTGTATCAAGCCGAGCTAGCAGCAACAGCAGCGACGCACGAGTCGTACATGCGAACAGCTCGTCCATCAAATCGAGAAGGCTGCCAGGCAGCCCCAACACACCACCGGCGCGATCACCGCCGAGGCACGCGCGTCCCTTTTCCTCCTCTCTCCTCTCTCTTTCCACTACCAATCTATACGACTTTAACCCTTTACTCCTATGAAATTGATTTTCCATGGCAAACTTACATTTTCCCGATCTTTCGCGATTGTGAACCTATCCATTGACAACGCCTAAATCTATATAACATTTTTTACCTTCGTCACACGTTCATAATACGTTCAATTTTATACGAGAAATATTCGAACATAAAATATACAGATATGTACATTCTTCAATTTCGTCGATCTTTTGAAGTACGATTAGAACCAATGAAATTGAATATCAATCGGTATTCTCGGCAAAAGATAAGAGTAATATGTAACTCTCTCTCTCTCTCTCTCTCCCTCCCTCTCTCTCTCTCTCTCTCTCTCTACTTATAAACCAATGTATTAGGATTGATGACGATATACATCGTTCGATATCGAATAATTATGCTAATAACTTATCTTCGTACATGCGAATTGTACTCGTTATCGACGCTATGCTTCGTTGATTTATGAATTTTCAATCTTGTTAAGAGACGTTGACGAGCGGATAGAAAGAATTGTAATTTAAATGATAAATATCTCTGTATAATTATCTATCTATGGTTCTTAACTGGATCGAAAAAGAAAATTTTTTCTTTTTTTTTTTTCAATCGTACTCTCTGTCGTTAATTTTATTTACACTTTTCAACATTTCGTCTCAATTTGATTTACATAATTACAAACTCCTTGTTGTTGTCGAACTGGTTTTCCAATTTTCATTGAGCAACTTGTACGACCAACGTCAATTTCGAATATTTATCGGTAACGATCGTTCGATTGCTACTATTATCGTACGGTTAAATTACCTTCTATTATTAATAGCGTTCGTAACGCATTTAAAACAAAGCTGCCGAGTGCGTGGCTCCCGATAACGCCCGTGTTCGATCTCATAACCGATTTCTCTTGGTTTAATCCAAAGATCTAGAAGAACTTCTAGATTTTTCTCTCGAAAAATTTCAACTCGTACTAAAAACTGAAGGGTACCGCTCTCTTCCAGCATAATTACAAAGCGTTACTCGTTTATCGTCCCACGTATCTATCCCCTTCACACATGAATATTCGAGGCACGCCGAGCGTAATGCATCAAGATAAGTATACGCATGAACGACTTGCAATTTCACGCCCCCTATGTCTTGCTACGAATTTTTATCCTTAAAAAAAAAAAAAAAAGAAAATCATTCAAAAATGAAAATCCTTCGATCTCTACTTTTCTCTATTTGTTTGTAAAAGGACAATACGATCGACGATCGTTCGTTCATACGTTTTCTTATATCTTTGATTAATCATTAATTTTTGGACACATTTATATATATATATATATAGGGAAAAGTTATAAAATAAAATTAATCCTTTTATATATAATTAAAACGTAAGAAGAAAATATAGAAGATAACGATATGGAGATTTTATGACATAATTTATGACATCGAATGGCATTATAAACTGATGATTTTTCTTTAAGCAAGAGTCGTAAGAATGATCGAGTGATTTAATCGAAAATTACACGGTAAGGTTAAGAATTTGAAAGAAAAACGTGGAAAAAAGATTGACGGGAAAAAGCTAATCAGGAGAAGATAGGCGGTACTACCTACTTACATGTTTCGAGAGCGAACGATCAGGTTCGGCAAAGATCAAGCGTTAATATCTAGACTACCAGGGTTACACCAGAATTATACGATCAGGATTATGAAAATTATGTACGTTGCAAAGACCCTACGACAGCTGCCTCGCGATAATCGAGCCTTCTCGATACCAGCGATGTATCGCACTGCCATTTTTCCTCCTCCTTCTTCTCCTCTTCTTCCTCTTCTTCCTCCTCCTCTTCGTCACTCCTTCCACCCTTTCCTATCTTTTTTTTTTAATCTGTTCTCTCCAACCTTTTAAAATCCATCAAGATTCGCATACTTATTAACTTGCTTATTATTATAGCTACCTGACGCATGAATTACCCTAGAGGGTATTCATTTTCTATAGAAGCCGTCGATCCGAGACGCAGAATGTTACGAATAATTAAATATTTTTCAAATAATTTTCGTTAAAAGCATTTTTATAATCGAACCCGCGAGGAAAACGTATAATTCGTACGATTATCATTAAGGTGCACGATAAGACGGATCCTCTTGACACGAGAACCTTCGATTTTTCAATATTCGAAGGACGACGAGAGCTTTTGAGACATAAAGAGACTTTGTTAAAAGGGTGAACTATCGATAGAAAATAAAAAATACGAAGAAAAGGAATAAGCTGACCTCGTTAAGATGCATACGACGGCGTGAAAATAATGAAATAATTCAAGTTAATAGTAAATAGATATACTTAGGTATTGAAACATATCACTGGTATGCGAATAAAAGAACAATTAATTCGTTCGTTGTTTTCAGCGAGTCGGAGGAGCGGATAAGATGAATTATGCAGGAATTATATGTCGAGAAGGCGGATATGGTGAGGCGTGGAAAGGGTGAATTCGCGAGGGAACTGGAAGGAAGAACGTCGTAGCCGTCGTAGCCGTCGTAGTCGTTGTAGTCGTCGAAGGATAAGGTAAAAAAGAAAGAAAGAAAAAAAAAAGAAATGAAAGGAAGGGAGTAGTAAGGCTCGTGTTTGCTTCGCAGAGAGAAAGAAAGAGAAAAAGAGAGAGAGAGAAAGATAGAGGCACCGAATGTTTTTCGAGCGAACAGTACGCAGAAGCGGCGGGCGTGGAGAGAAGGGAAAAGGGCGTAGTAAGTCATACGGAGAGGCTCGTACGTCATTCTCCATCCGGGCCAACGGAGCAGCAACACATGGAAAGGACTCCGACGGCCCTCCGTAAGCGAAGAACGCACCCACTCGGGGCTGCCTCTTTAGCTTCTTTGCCGATGGCGTTCATTCTAGCTAGCCTATCTGTAATACTGCCTACGACTAAGGCGTTGATACGCCAAGCAAGCCTACCTCTTTCTCTCTCTCTCTCTCTCTCTCTCTCTCATTCTCCCTCGTGATAATCTATGGGATATGTACATAAATACATCATTTTGTTCCTTAAAAAGAGAAAAAAGATTAAAAAAATAGGAAAAAAAAAAAAAAAAAAAAAAAAAAAAAAAATAACGAAAAGGAAAGAAAAGAAAAATAGAAACAGTATATTTTCCCATCAATGGATTTTAATTGCTTATCAATACTCGAATTAATTTTATATTATTAGAAACTTTTGAAAAATTTCATATCTCGATTATCATCTTACGTACTTTTCTAATTCATAGATCTAATGAATTGAAAAAGTGATAAATATATAAGAAAAACAAATAAAAAAAAAAAAAAAAAAAAAAAGAAACGATCGATTGACGAATACGATTAAAATGAGAGAGAAAAAGAGACAGAAAGAGAACAAGAGAGAGAGAGAGAGAGAGAGAGAGAAAGAGAATGCTCGACTATCAACGTTCCCTTTCTTAGAGAAACACCATTCGCTTTTACGTCGACACGATCGTTTCGTACGGAGTATCGTATCTCCGAACACGAGCTCGGTCGAAGAAGTTCTGACCGGGTGGACCATTCTTACCCCACACGAAGAAAACGGAAGGAACGAGAGGATCTTCGTCGATGAGAGCATGAGAGGAGCCAAAGGAAGAAGGAGCGTGCCGGAGGGTAGGGTCCTGCATTACCGGCTGGCTCGCAAGCGAGTCTCGCAAACGGCGATAGCGGTAAACGTGGAGGCGCATAAAGGAGGTGGGGTAAACGAGCAAAACCACGATTTCGTCGTCGTAAACGTCAACGTTACGGTTACAGCGTTGTTCGTAGCTGCTTTATATTGAATGAGCTTGCTCCCCGAGGTACGTAACACCTATTGCCGAGCCGGCATACTCGTTTCCGACTACTCTACTCTCTCTCTCTCTCTCTCTCTCTCTCTCTCTCTCTCTCTCTCTCTCTCTCTCTCTCTCTCTCTCTCTCTCTTTCTCGTCGCTTACCAGACTCCAGATATCCACGTGGATCCTTTCGCGCGGGAACACGCCGTTTTATACCTCTTATACCTCTTATATATACCTTTGCAAATCGAACGATCGTTAAGTGACGTTCTTTGTAACTTTCAACGACATAGAAACGTGAGTGACTATCGTTTACTTCTCTTTCTACTTTCTTCATTTAAACCTAAAACACGATCGTATAATTTTCCGTAACGATGGTGATACGAGTGATATATACTATTGATATTCTAGTCGCGTGGGTTGGATCTATGTAAGTAAGTATAGTCATTTATAAAAACAACTAATTCCATCGAGACAGAGACAGAGAGAAAGAGAGAGGGAAAATGAAAGAGAGGGAAAGAGAGTAAAAGAGAGAGAGAGAGAGATAAAGAGAGGGAGATATACGTAATCAGAAGACTTTTCTTAGGGATCATTCTTATCTATCCTCTTAAATTATGAATGTAATCGGAAAACGGCGAACGGTGAAGAAAATGAAGAATAAAACGAGAAACGTCTGCTTTCTCGTTTTCGAGTTATCGGCCACCCTTAATGTCTCTTTAAAAAGGTATACTCGACGGACTACTTCAACGAAACAGCCAATTTTCCACGGGGGTGAATCGAAGCGGCATTCGGATAGTATTTGAGCCTACACCTTCGCGCCCTCTAATTACCCTATAGACACGGCGAACCCTCAATGAAAAGGGTCGTAAATTTCGGTCGCATTTGGGAAAGCAGGAGAAAGTGATCCAGCATGAAAGAGAAAGAGAGAAAAGAGAGAGAGAGAGATAGAGAGAGAGAGAATAACTTTTGTATCTCTTAGCGGGTGGTAAGACCTTGAAATTATTTGCGGATAAGAGTAAGAAACGCGCTTATAACATAAATATTTCCGTCTCGTTTCAACTGAAAATAAGAATCGATCTTATTATAAAATCGATTTAATACATAAATCCGTATTTATCTTCTCGATTACTCGGAGATGATCTTATTAAAGACTTATATATATATATATATATATAAAAAAAAAAAAAAAAAAAAGAAAGAAAAAGAAAAACAAAAAATAAAAAACAAAAAGAAAAGAGAGAAGATAAAGAGAAAACAAGAAAGAAGAAGATAAAACTATTCAGACATTTTTCTCGATATTAAACGATAATCGAGAGGAAAACTATTCTTCAATTTAATGTTCTACGATATCTTCATCGAGATGTTTCTAGATAAGGTCTCGTAACGAGAGTGTTTGCGATTATGCTAACTCGAATGTTTATAAATGAAGCGGTCGCGATAATGTCCGTGGTAGTAATCGTTTAGTAAAAGCTCTACGAGAAGATATTTCGCTGGAGTATTTATTACTAACGTGTCATTAGTACGGTTCCGGAGTGTAATCGTTCTCTCTCACTCTTTCACTCTCTTTCTCTCTCTCTCTCTCTCTCTTTCTCTCTCTCTCTCTCTCTCTCTCTCTCTCTCTCTCTCTCTCTCTCTCTCTCTCTCTCTCTCTCATTC
>NC_062191.1:4449965-4452465 GCF_912470025.1 Vespa velutina
CAAAAACTAAACGATAAAAGCGACGATGTTGGCCGTCGGCATTCTGAGCCATTCGATTGCCCAGCATCGAGGCATAATCGATCGTACATCATTCGCGACACGTTTAGAATACACATTTACATAGGTAGATACTCTCTATTCCAAACATCATAAATTATACGATAGACAGAGATTCTCGTAGAGATACTCATCGCAAGAGATCGTTAGACTCGCAACGAAGTACGAATGAGAAAAGGAAACGTTAAGAGGGTGATCGTCCTCAGTTTAATAAAATCAGACGAAACATTTTACGATATCTTTCTACGACGATATTATGTGAGATTTCTTTAATAAATTTTATTATCGAATTATTACGAAAAATGTATATTTTATTCTTGTCGCAAAAGTTTTCTTCTTTCTTTTTATTTTTACTCATTTTCTTTTTTTATCGCGCGCGCCAAGAAAAGCGTCATTTTTTTAAAGGATCATCTCGTTGGAAATACTCCCGTTCGTCTATACGTTAACAATCGTTCGCTCGATAGATACGAAAAATGATGTCGTTGCTTAGTAGATGATTGCCTCAGGTATTTTCACATACTTATACGGTATTAAACAATAGAAAGGGTAGACTAGCGAGATAAACTTTCTTACTTCTTACGACGTCATAAAGCATGATTATCATCTGTTTCTTTCTCACTCTCTCCTTCCCTCTTTCTCTCTCTTTC
Source organism: Vespa velutina (assembly GCF_912470025.1). Classification (NCBI taxonomy): domain Eukaryota; kingdom Metazoa; phylum Arthropoda; class Insecta; order Hymenoptera; family Vespidae; genus Vespa; species Vespa velutina. Next base: position 4,450,670 of record NC_062191.1, read on the forward strand.
TTTCTCTCTCTCTCTCTCTCTCTCTCTCTCTCTCTCTCTCTTTCTCTCTCTCGTTGTAGACAAGCCAGTGCTTTCCACGTTGGATACATTAATGCAGAACAGCACGCCGGTAGTCGGGAGGAAGGATGGATTGGAATCGTGCGAGGATCGCGATAAAACAAAATTATTCATCGTAGATCGTGGTAACGAGTGACGGCGGTCATTGATGGCTCTATATTTGCTCTGGTACGAACTTTAATATATGACGAAATAATCCACAATCCTGTATCGATAAATTTCACTAGGCTCGCGTTCGAGTGGCCTATCGGCCTCATATACCTACCTATGTATCTACCTACCGCCGGCTGAGAAGAACCAACGAGTACTTGCCTCTCGCGGTGAATCGTGCGAAATGAGTCAACGACTTTCGATTCGCGAGTACGCGAAACCTGTTTCTTGTTCGCGCGCGAGAAAGAAAGGAAGAGAGAGAAAAAAGAACAAAAGAAAAAAAGAGAGAGAGAGAGAGAGAGAGAGAGAGAAAGAAAGTATATACCTCGATCAATTGCTTTTTCTCATTCCTACGATCCCACCTACGATCGGCACATTCTTCGAGGGCCTTGCATCGGCCCTTACAAAGTTATTCCAAAGTGTACCTACGTATATGAGAGAATGCATCCCTACCAATCGTGACTTCTTCGCGAATTAACTAACTTTCTTTCTGTTTCTTCTAGATAACCATCTTTAGATTACTCTTTATTCTTTCGAAAGAAAACAAAGAAGAGAAGGAAATTATATGAGAGAGAAGAAAACGAAAAGGGGAGAAGGGAGGTTGTATTTTAGTTCATCGCTTAATAGATCTAAAGTAAGTACGTCCTAACCAAGGTACATTATCAATAGCCCCCAGTAATTGTCGTGTATGAAAAGTATGAAAATAGAATTCATTCAGTAGAAATTCCCGTTCTTCGAAGCTTGAATAAGCCCGTTTCCTACGTCACGCAGTCTCATAAAGTAATCCCTACACCTTTGTATGCATAAAGAGTGTTGGATCTTTCTGTGGTCGCGGAGAAAGATGAGGAAGAAGAAGAGGAAGAAGAAGAAGAAGAAGAAGAAGAAAAAGAAGAAGAAAAAAGTAGGCGGACCTAAAACCGGACTGAGGAGATCGCGCGAGAAGAAGAGGGCCGAGACCAGAGATAGATAGATGAAAAGGAAGATATAGAAAGAGAGAGAAAGAGAGAGAGAGAGAGAGAGAGAGAGAGAGAGAAACTCCAGATCCAGCTGGCTCGTTGAAAAAGTCACGATCGAAAAGTGAGACGGAGCTTCTCGAGAGCAACGTTGATTATATATCTACTAACGACTAGAAGAGTGCGAGTGAGAGAGATAGATAGAGAGAGTTCTACGTCAGAGAAGTCTCTCTCAACGTGAGAGTGGGACAAAGACATGGTTAGAAACAGCTGACTACCGGAATTCGGGGTTCCGGAGGGGTGAGTACCACGACGAGAAGGCACTTGAACCCCCGACTAAACCAGGCCCTTCCCTTTCCCCTTTCTCTTCTCCCCCTACGTCCTTCCTCCCCCCCCATTATACTCAGCGCACCCAACGATTTTACACGCACTTGACTCCATTCTACCTATCTACCAAACGTATATAACTTCGCATAGTTACATGACCTATTTTCTTTTTTATTTTTCTTCCTTTTCCCCCATACCTTCTTCCCCTTTCATTTTCTCAGATTTTTCGCGGGCAAAGCCAAGGGGGTACGATAAAGTTTCGTTTTACGAGATGGCGTGTCAAAACGAATGCCCAGAATGCCCATCAAT
>NC_062191.1:4457465-4527465 GCF_912470025.1 Vespa velutina
TCATGATGACGATAACGACGATTATGAGAGCGGAACCAATCGAAAATTCGACACTATCAAACAACTTTTATAATCGAATAAGATCGTGTAATTAAGTCGTAAAAGTGTGGGGGAGTGGTTTTTTTTTCAGGGGAGGGTGGGAGAGGAGGGAGAAAGCTTAAGAACATTTACGTGCAAAAGGAAGAAAAGTAAGAAAGTCGCGAATATCTTTGGAAGAGTACGATGCCGAAGAAGAACGCTCGATGGACGTTCTTTTCCCTCGAGGGCTCTCGAATAAAACTATGAGGAAGCTCCTGGAAAGGTTTTCACGAGGGGAGGAAGGGTGGGTTGAAATTAAAGGGCGTAACTATAGTAACGACTGACGAGAAGAAGAAGAAGAAGAAGAAGAAGAAGAAGAAGAAAAAAGAAGAAAAAAGAAGAAGAAGAAGAAGAGAAAGGAGAGAAAGAAGAGGAATAAGAGGAGACGAAAGCGAAAAAGAGGTTATTGCACTTTTTCTCTCTCTCTCTTTCTCGTAGAGAAAATCTGCACTCTCGCTAAACCAGCGTCCATTCTTCATCGGTCCGCTTCGTCGGCTTTGGCTTCGGCTCTTTTCGGAGTCGGTTCAATGTACCGCTCGGACTCTCATTTCGGTTGTTCTCTTTTTCTCTTTTTTCTCTTTTCTCCTCTTTCATCTCTTCTCGATTCTTCGTATCTCTTTTTTCCCTTGTCCCTTTCCCCCATTCAAGTTCTTTTTTACTCCCAAGGGAGAATCAGGGATGAATATTCGATCATGAAACTGCCCCGGAATTTCAGATAAGCACGATTCTTCTCCATCGTTATTCGTTCGCGCGCACGCTGCTGCCTACCTTGAAGCTCTTCAGGGGATCAACCTGTGATATACATATACTTCGGGTACTTGGACAAGAATGGCGTGCCTGTCTGGGCGGTTCCATTGCGACCGATCCACACTTTATATTTTTTTTGGAAAAATATACCTTTATCGACGATCTCCTCTCTCTCTCTCTCTCTCTCTCTCTCTCTCTCTCTCTCTCTCTCTTTCTCTTTCTCTTTCATTATGTCCATTGAATTTCTTTTTCAATCGATTTGGATATTTTTGAATTAGACAAAAAACAATCGAAAAATGAACGAAGAATCGTGTTTTGTTCAAGCTTGAAAAAAAATCTATTATTATTAATATTATTAATAACGAATGTTTATTAAATTTTTCCCTCAAAGAATGTTAGATCATTTTAATTCGACGAATGTTGTGTAATGATCCCTATATAGTAAAAGATATATCGTTTTAACGTAAACAATGTTACAACGACTTCTTCTTTCATTTAAAAAATTTTTTAATTAATTTAAAAATAATATGACGTAATAAATGAATGACGTATTCCAGACGTCTTTATAGATATGTCAAAAGGAGACAATTAAAATCTAAACGAGAAGAGCTTTTATATTCGAGTCATCATGATAAAAGATCTGAAACCGAGTAATTGAGTACTCGGTCCAAATATTCGAATACTTGAATCCAAATCTTGGCTCGAATTTCGAATTATAATAAGTACCTAATTCGAGTGCTCGTAATAATAAAAATAATAAATATCTCCTAGTTGATATTCATTTGAAATAATTTGCCAGTTCTGTGTCGATATTTCATAGTGTCTATGAAAGTGTCTAACGAGATCATTATGAATAAAATATTCACAATAGTCATCTTTTACAACTATTTATTAGTACACATTTTTAGAATATTTGAATAAATTTATTTAAAGGCTATTATTAATATTGCCGTCGATAGGATGTATTATTACGTAAAATATAATATAGAAACGATTCATACTAATTATTCTACTTCTTATAGATATTATTTTATCTTATCGATTAACATTTAGATCTTGTTTTTCAACGATAAGTAGATACAATTTATTCTCTTTTTTATATTCTTTTATCATTAGGAGCCCAATGAATTTGTCACTTTTTATGTCTACATACGTGATTAACAATTTCATTAATACAGATTGCAATCAAGAATTTGTTTTTACATGCGACAGGAAGAAAAAACACGGTTTATAAAATAATTAAAACATATTATAATATTTTTTGCTACTTTTAAAATTGCCATGTCAAAGTAAGAATGTTGTTTGTTCGATTACGATAAAAACGAAGTTCTTTTTAAAACGATCGTTTTTTGTACAATCAAAGAATAGTTCATTCTATGAAATTTATATTTAAGAAGACACATTTATCTGGACATCGATTAAACAAGAGAGATACAATAATATTATTCATTAGATGTATTGAATTAATTTTTTTATTTAATAGATATTTTTTAAAATTAACTTTCGATAAGGAAAATCTTCGGAATCTTATCAAAACGAATCTTTCTTTAATGTATCAGAAATACTCATATTTCTAGAAACATTTGAGATATCTATTGTAAATTACGAAAATATTCGAGATGTGATTAAATCTTAAAAGAAAATATTTATAAAGAGAAACAATAAAAAAAAAAAGATCGTTCTATCGATTCTCATGGATTGCAATGAGAGGTGCAACGCAAGAACAAGAAGATGTCCTCTTTGCCATCTGGCGGTCACGTGCTGCATCACCTGGCTGCAAAATGACGCTTGCAGCTCCCTACCATTCTCACAGTCGATAGCTATGCAACATCCTTGGAAAAAGGAGTGTTAATATTATCGTTGATGATATACCCAATGATATCTCTTTGACTTCTCTACATGCATAATATATCTTTCGATTAGTTATAAAATTTAGGAATTATTCAGACTGATGTCCTTTTTTTTTTTTTTTTCTTTTAAGGACGAAAGCAAACGATACTATCGATATCCATAATTCTTTTAAAAGGATGCAGCTGTGCTCGTAAATTGAAAAGAATATGAACATATCATTAAACGAAAATATATGCAGGAACAGGAACTATAATAATATAATAAATTGATATTCGCCATTTATAAATTTTCACGATTCAAATGGTTATATAAAGATCGAATAAAAAAAAATAAAAAATGATAGTGGAAAATATATAAAGGGATTAAGAAAAGGAAGATTAATATTTAACGGACTTAAAAAAAAGTATTAAATTCGAGACACGTCTTGGTTGTATTTATGCGTAATAACCAATCAATTCGTTCAGGTGTAAGATTAAAACTCATTAAACACAGATAGTGACCTACCTTACCGATCGAATGACAAGTCCGATGGTCGATCTGGTTTGTCGCTACTTAAAGGGCAGTTCACACGAAAAAACAGTGGATGTGGCAGCTGCCGTCATCGACAAAAAAAAAAAAAAAAAGAAAAAGAAAAAAAAAGAAGAAAAGAAATGCATATCAGGAAAGCTTTAAAATTGTTTTCCAGAATAAAATCATAATTGGAATTGTTTCTCGTAAAGTAAAAATTGGTTCGATAATGAATTGAAACTATCGATCGCCATCGGACATTGATATTGTTAATTGAATAAATATTCTTTTCTTTTTTCTTTTATCTTCCTTTTAATTTATTATTTTCTATTTAATTTATTAATTTATTATGCAAAGTTAAAATATATAAATAAAATAAAATCAAAGACAACAAATGGTTATTTATCAATTCTCTTTGAAAATAAGAATCGATTATAAGAACTTTAAACAACATTTATAATACTTTGAATAGAACGAATACGTACAAGTAAGATTCTCGCAAGCGAATGTATTAGTAACGTAGATACGACAATAAAGCAACCGCCTATTCAGTAATCAATACACAATGCGAGACGTAGACAGCGATAGGAAAAAGAGAAGTAGACAGAAAGACAGAGAGAAAGAGAGAGAGGGGTGAAAATAAAGAGAGAGAGAGAGAGAGAGAGAGAGAGACACACACACAGAAGGGCAGAGAGAAAGAGAAAGAAAAAGAGAGAGAGAGAGAGAGAGAGAGAGAGAGAGAAAGAGAGAGGAGAATGCAGTTTCGTGACGACAATGGGGAATAATAACAGCCGGTTAGGAGTAACTGAGAGAGCGGCCGGATGAGTGAGTGGTAGTTTACATGTAAACAAACAAGTATCAATGCGTCCAAATTGAAACATAAAACGAAATGAATGAGCCCATAAACACTTAAAGCTAATGGTAAGGTGTGGGTAAGCTATCGCTCGAGGATTCTCGTTGATGTGAACGCTGCAAGAGAATGCGCTACCTATTCGTTTGTATCTAAGTACCGTACGATTTTCACACGTTTAAAAGTAATCATAGACACCTACGATTTTGGGCCATATTCTTTCTTTCTTTTTTCAATAACTTCGACTTACCTCGATTTTAAGTCGTCCATGTTGCGATCCCCCGCAATTTGTTTCCTGGATCAACTATCCTCTTCGATAAAGAATAGCATTCGTTTATTCTGAAAAGAGAGAAAAGTATTTCTCAAAAGTAAATTTTGATAATACCATCATATGCCATAATCAAATGAAATTAAATCAAAGAGCATGCAATTCTTATTTACTTTGTAGAAATGATACGTCAATGTTTGACGTATGGATTTCGAATAACGAACGATTGATTCCAAGTCATACAATGATTTTCTGTTTAACGAATACACTGATCGTCTTTGTGACTTGGCTATTGCGACATTAAGATTTCAAGAGGGAGTCCCAACAGACGAGCGTGCTAACGGTGCCATATTTGTTCCTCTTTGGCGTGTCATAGCGACCTCTTATGGTGGACGACCGATTAACTTGTTTTTTTCTCGCAATGCTTTAGACAAAAAAAAAAAGAAAGACTTGGATTCTCGAAGAATAGGTGATAGTGCCTGAATGGGAGCATTGAAAGAAGTCTGTTAATTGATGCTTGGCGACGATCGTGAGTGCTTTCGAAAGAAAAAAAAAAAAAGAAAAAAGAAAAAAGAAAAAAAGGAAAAAAAAGAAAGAAAGAAATAAAAGAAAGAAAGAAGAAGAAGAAGAAGAAGAAAAAAAAAACAGAAAAATACGTAACCCCGTACCGAGTGTTACGGAAAGTTTATTCGCTCATTTGTACGATCATCTTCATCGTAAAAATATTTTCAATCCTTCATGCGCGTCTAATTGTTATAATATTTTATTATATATATATATATACTTTTTTTTTTCGAAAAATGAAAATGAAAGATATTTGTTTGTCGGAATATAAGATTTTTCGATCATCGACCGAATTGACCTTCTTCTTTTTATCGGTTTTTTAATTTTTTTTTCCCCCTTCTAACGGAAGTCTCTTGAGTTTATTTGAATGAAACACGCGAGGTTTACCGTCACGAAAGCCGAAGTGCGCGCGCGAACAATGGTATCGAATAACGATCGATGCACGTTTCGTACCTTTTTACCCGGTCCAGTCGCTCTTACTTTTCTTTTGATCTTCGCGTCGGCCATGTTCTTTCTCTTTCTCTCTCCCTCCCTTCTCTCCTTTACCATCCCTATCTCTATCCGTTAGACTTGTCGATTTATGCGTATTATACATGGCGAACGTTTGAATTGCAAATATGTACCTACTCTGTAACGCAGCGCGAATTCTAAGTCATGCGGAAATGCAATAAGGTATTGTTGTTGCTACGAGAACGAGATCCTTTGGCGTCTGTTCAATGACGCTAATATTAATGATTTTATGTACTTTTTAATATACTTTCGTGTCTTCAATAAAGCATTAATTATATTTCGAAAATAAGAAATAAGATCTCATACAAGACGTATACAATTTTAATTTAACAATTAATTTACGTTTCTTAAGTAATTGATTTATTATATTATTACGTTCAGTTTGGTATAATACACGGTTGAAAATTTTATCTCACTTCGGAGATGTATTTTTTTTTTTTTCAATTATTAAATCAAACAAAATAACATGTATACACTTAAAGAAAGTATATTTAATTAACAAACATGCGCTTAAATATTTAATTAAAAATATATGTAACTAAGGTGTTTCTTTTAAGTAGAATTTTATTATTATTATATATATATATATATATATATGTATATATATTTCGATTAAAATGTAATAAAACTATACAAAAAAATTATATCCAGCCTTAATCGATAACACAGGTACTTACCTACGAATACACCTAGTTAATTCTCGTGAACATTTTCTACAATAAAAAAACAAGAACCTTTAATATACGACGGTACGCAGGTAAGTAGGTACACGGTGAATGTGAAAACGCGATTCCCTCTCGACACGATCATTTATTACCCTTTACACAAAGAAAGAAAACGTATAAGGAAAGATAGCGAAGAAACGGTGGTCGGTTTTCATTGTGGAAGAAAAATAATCGAGATCCATGCTGTCGATCGTATCGCTTTAGGCCGTACAATTATACGCGTCCCCACGCGAGCATCGTAATTATGCCATTCGTACTAAAGAAGAAGAGCATCAGCTGGGAAGCGACGGCCCATAGGGTGAATCTCTATCCATCTCTCTCTTTCTTTCTCTCCCCCCACCCCGCCCCTCTCCTCATTCCTTTCTTTCTTTACAAAAGGAAGAGAAACTTTCGCCCTTTCCCTTAGTTTGAAGCAGAGGAGTGTCTCGGAGCCCTTCGAAAGACAATAAACGAACGAGCACCGAAAAAGGGGGAATCACCAGCGAGAAGGAACTTACGGCTGACGGTTCCTTAATACAATGGAAAGAATGAAAAATAACTTTATTAGAAAACGGCCGCGTCGAATTTGGGTCACTGTCTTTCTCTTTCTCTTTCTATCTCTCTCTCTCTCTCTCTCTTTCTCTCTCTCTCTCTCTCTCTCTCTCTCTCTCTCTCTCTCTCTCTCTCTCTCTCTCTCTCTCTCTCTCTCTCTTACTTACTCAAGGAATCATGCCCTTCTATGGAGTCCTGATCTCTTTCGGAACGGTTGCTCGAAGGGATAGAAGATTGAGGGAGGCCGAAAAATAAGAAGGGCCGAAAGCAGGGAATATCGGAGAAGAAAGGGGAGTGACTTCTCTTTGTGTGAGCGACGATACTCCTTTGAAACGACCCCGCCCCTTCTCTTCGAGTATTCCAAGACCATCTTGCTCAACCTGCCCCTCTTTACCGTCCTCTCCGTCTCTCAAGGTCGTCCCTTGAAAAAATTACTTTCCTTCCTGACTTCAATTTAATCGTCATGCGATCCCCTTTCTCGAAAACTGACCGCTAACCGTCCCTAATCTTAATTTTTTTCATTCGCATATTCACTTTCATATCAAGTATTAAACTTCAATAGTTTGGTTAAGTAGTACTTTATCTACTGTGAAAGTTAGAACGTAAAGAAAATGGCTAACTCGGTGTTATGGAGTTCGATGATTGGAATAAATTTCATGATTGCAAACGTCCGTCGAATATATTTTTATTGGAATTTATTATAAAAATTTGAAGAATCCTTTTCAATCCGATCATTTGAAATCTTTCGTAATTAAGGTCGGAATAATAAAAAGATAGAGAAAAAAAAAATAAAAAATTGTTATTATTATAAATGGAACAAGATATCAAGTGAGAGCCGACGTAAGACAGGCTAAATAATTAATTACATGCGTGAAATTTCATTCATTTCGATCGTGCCATTCTCTTGTGTAATAGCTCAAGACAACGTTGCAATGAACGTTGGAACAACTAGGAATGCCAAGAAACTCGCGATGGTTCTCCTGTTTCTCTTTATGCGGCATTTTCCAATCTAGTCTCGACATAAGGAAATACGTTGGACGAATAATCTTAAGAACGAATGAAATTTAAGATATCCCTTGCTCGTACGATCATTTAGATTTAAAACTTTCAAATAAATGTATTCCAATAGAAACTTTTCCAAAATGTTTACATAATTTTTCGCCGAAAAGAAAAATCTATATCTATGTAGAACGTTACGTTTTGTAATTCTTTGAATTGATATTAATCCCCTATTTCTCGTCGATTTTTCAAAAAAACGAAAAGTCTTATCTCCACGTGGAAATATCTAATCACCCGAGACATTTTCGTACCTAATCGCCATTATCACTTGGATTTATTAATAATAAATCTTGTTTTTTTTTTTTTTTTTCATTTTATTTTTATTACTATTACTATTATTATTGTTAAATATTAACAAACAAAACAAATAAAGAAATTGTAAAATAGAAATTATTTAAAAACAATATTTTGTTATCTGCGAGCGAATGAAAAGAGTGCTAAAACGTATATAGATATAGGTATAGATATAAACTTATTATTATTTTTATTTGAAAAATAAAAGATAATACTTTGAAGTATTCGTTTCCTTTTAAGTTAAAACGAACGACTCGAACACTCGGCTTTACATCCTTCTCCTTACGAAGAGCTTCATTTGATAAATAAACAAACTGAAATATTTACGATTTCGAGATGCTACGCGAAGGGAACATTTTCGTGAATATCGATACTCGACGAAGAAAGAATATTTGCAGAAGGTATCCGAAAAGAGCGTCTATCGGGCGAAATAATGTAAACTGTATCCATAGAATGCCCGATGAACCTGTGCTTACCCATTGCCTTCCCCCATGGATACCCATGAGATATTTATCTCCGGGACATAAGAAGCACGCTTGCCTTTTAAACATATGGCGTTCGCCTTATATACGCTCTCTCGCAAATAAAACTTTCTTTCTTTTTTTTTTTCTTTTTTTTTTTTTTTCGTTTTTTGCCGCGACCATTCACTCACGGGGAGGGAATTCAAAGGAACGAATGCGCGGTCCATTGAATCCAGAACGAATCTATGAAATACCTTGCGTATTCGTTCACTTGCGTGTTGTTCGATGCTTTACAAAAAGAAAAAAAAAAAAAGAAGAAGAAGAAGAAGAAGAAGAAAAAAAGAAGAAGAAAAAGAAAGAAACATACGGAAAAGGAAAGAAAGTACCTAAATCACGACTCGAATAAAGAAACTTTGTAATTAATGAAGCAACCGTTTCGATTCGGCCATTAAAAGACCGCCGATATTACGATCGCCGAAAGTTCGAGTTATGTTTCTCCTCTTATTGAAAGATTTTAAGAGATTATCTTTCGAAGTGAAAAAAAAAAAGGAAAAAAAGAAAAAACAAATAAACAAAAAACAAGGGTAGATAAAAAGGAACAAAAGGCAAAAGGAAAAGGAAAGAAAAACTGAGAGACAATATTCACCGCGTTGGATTTTAATGGGGAATAAAGCCGACACTTGTGCGTAATTAAAAAGTACGCTAACTGTAAAAATCTCGGTGGTTCTCGGAGACAGGATTTAAAGAAGGAATATAAGAGGGTTAAAAGAAGAGAGCTTGAGGAGACGATGGGATACGGAAAGTTAGAAGAAACGAAGCGACGTGGAAGAACGTATACAAGTGAAGGCGAGAGAGAGAGAGAGAGAGAGAGAGAGAGAGAGAAAGAGAGAGAGAAAGGGAGAGACAGAGAGAAGTGGGTGATGAATAATGGATGGTACGACGTGGCTATCTCGTGCCTGGTATAGCCTGTAGGACTCGCCCGTAATGGTCCGTAAATTGCTGAACCGCAGGGACAATGAAATCGCCGTGCTTGCCTCTGTAAATGCTCCGTTATTACGCATTTCTCTATCCTTATGATTACGTCAAGGACCATCCGCAATCCTTGTAGAAGCGGCCTTGATTAGAAGCATTACTTTGACCTTTTCCTCTAAGTCCTCTAAGAATGAAATATATACCATCGATCAAATCTATCATTATACAGTATTAATTATATATTTTTTAATATAATAATAATTATATTAAATTTTAATATAATAATAATAATAATAATAATAATATTATTATTATTATTATAAAAGAGAAGATTCGATCTGTTTCCCACGTATGCGATAAGGTGCTTTACGAGTACATCCTGACATCGAACACGAGATTCCACTTGAAATTTTTTTTTTTTTTTTTTTTTCTCTACGATCGCCACACCAGTAGGCGATTATCATTTTTCTTAAATTCATTGCTAGTAGCATATTGATGCTGGTGGGATAGAATTACGGTGTAAAAGCGTTGGTCCGATGTATGGTAAGCGAACGATGAAGAAACTTTATTCGCGATAGCGATCGCTATGATATTTAATGGATGAAACATACACGACTTTAATTTTTATCGTACGTTTTAAGTTACTCCTAATTATTAAGTGTTTTTGTCGTATTATAATAATTAGATCGAGCCAAATCGAAGAATCGAATAGGGTAATTACGGACTATCGATAAAGATTGTCGAATTAGATCTAGAAAAATAACGGCCAGTTCATGGGCGGAAGTCAATGGTCTTCTCTTTGAAAAACCTTTTAACGATATAACATGCGCTCAAGCATAATTCATCCTGCTGTCTCGCACCCTGCTGAACGAGTACGCATCGTTTCTTACTGCTGTAAGCTATAACTAAAGGCGACTTTTAACTTACGGCCATCTTATCTCCAATCATTTATATGGGCAACCATGAAACTCCATGCCGTCAAGGATTTACCTGTTTTCTTCTTTTTCTTTTTTTTCTTCTCTTTTTGTTTTATTTTGTTTTGTGTGTGTGTGTTTTTTTTTTTTTTTGAACGGAAGTGCGAAGCATTTATGCGAGCGAAAATGTAAAATTTCAAATTATCGATGTTCTATGAGAGGCTCGTCGATCATGTTCATGATTTTCTGATGAAATAAAAATACATGATAACGATAAAATAATATCTTAATTCGTGAGAAATTATTCAATTATAAATTCATTGTAAACATAATGAATGTTAATTAATACAATTTTAATATGTATAATTTTTACATAATATTTATTTTTAATATTTATATAAAACGTTCGGGCAATAAAAATTTCTCCTTTGCATGTATCACATTTGCAAGATAAAAGTTAATACATAAAACGACTTTGGTTTCGAATGAATATTTATGAATCGTTGTTATTGCATTTAGAAGTTTCTGAAATCCATAATATTAACACAGTTTGGTTAGAACATAGGAACTCCTTTCGATTAATTAAAATAACAGCGACGGTTCGCGGAGATGGATGAATTTCATGAATGGAAATTTTAATATCCAGTCAATTATGTTAGTTAGGAAGAATCAAGATGAGATTTTTCGACTATAACCATCGACTTCGATGGTCGTTAAAACGAATTCAAGCAGGTGAGCTGCGCTACGCAAACAAATGAGAGTACCGCGTTGTTTGAACAAAACCACGTCAGGTGGTATGCTCGTCTCAATTTCCCTAATCCTATGCAAAATAGGCTTAGAGTTTCTCTCTCTGTTCTGCGGTCACCGAAATTGTCGCAACAACCATTGTACCGTTCTGCGGGAGTTCGTTCGGTGTTGTCAAACGATCATTACTTTTCCGAGCCGTCGAAACTATTCTTCGAAGTTACTTCATTCACAGATTTTCCTTTTCGTCATTTCCATCTTATTTTCTTCATTCTTCGTGTATAAAAAGAAAAAAGAAAAAAGAAAAAAGAAAAAAGAAAAAATGCTTTATTTATCCAACATCAATATCTCATTAAGATTTATAATTATATAAACTATCCTTATATAGAACAATTAATTTAATTAAAAATTTTAAATGATAATTCTAAAAATTTTTTATTATCGTTTTTAAATGATTTAAAATTTTACAATGATCAATAAAATTTTAAATGATCAAAATTAAAGTTATTTTTATTATGCACTTTGAAATATTAATTGCGTCATATATGATCACCGTTTAAATGATAATTAAATTTTTCGAATAATTCAGAATTGTCGACAAGAATAGAAAAATTATAGTCACCTTGCTTGAACGATGCAATTATTTCGCGATCGTTGATGTTCTACCTACATACTTAATGCGATGCTATGGCGTGTGCATTAATGACATCGTATACGATAACCCTAGGCGCTAACAAGTTCAGACCGATGTCAGGACGTTTTAGATTAGGGAGATAGGTATATACTTATACGTGCTCGAGGTGTTCCTCTATGAACCGCACTAAATGCATAAATATATTTCTCTCTGGAAGATGCACCTTCGTTATTGTCAACAATTGATTTTAATATATGAACGACACAAAGGCCTATCCGTTCTGTAATATCACACCATTCACGAGATCTATATTTACCAGATTTTATTACTCCCATGGAAATTTTATCGTTGAAAATCAAATGACAATCTTTAATAATTATTTGTATGGATTAAATGACGATTTTACTTTTTATGAGTCCAACATAATTATGATCAACGTTATTGTCAACATGTTTTTTCTTTTCGTATCTAGATTTAATTAATTAGAAATAAATTTCTTTTCGAATAGATTTTTTCTTCCTATTTAACTAGATTTATGAAGTAATATAGTTATTGACGAGAAAAATAAATAATCGAAGTAGATATAAATCATTGGAAATTACTATGGGAAATAATTATAAGAGACGTTAAGTATCGAGGGAATCTTACTCTAATTATGCCAGATATAATTAGACAAAGAGAAAATTACGCGGCATCATCGAAGCTTTCGTATTGTCTACTTATTGTGACGCCTACAATGACTGTTGCTTCTCCGATAAGATTACCTAAATCAATTGAAATGCAACGTGTCAAACGGGGCAATAACACTTTGCAGTTGTTGCATGCCAGACATGATAACGTTCTCTAGGCTGTATCAACGACGAGGAACGCATGAATGCGTGTCAACGATATTTGATTTACGAGGAGATGCATTGTTAACTTTTAACCCACAAACGTATTATGTGTTGTCTCGTTATGACGATTCAATTTTCTCTTATTCCTTAAGAACCTAATCCAAAAAAGAGTTAATTTCAGTAAATATGAAAATAATAATTCTTAATTTTTCAATGATAACTAAAATATAACCTATTTGATATTTCTTCTATGAAACCATTAGAGTTAACGCATGGATCTCGCGATTATCAAGACGTACTATCATAAAGACAATAGAAAGGGTGAAGTTAGATAGAATCACGGAACAGAAGCAGATTACTGAGTTAGACAAAAGCTTATAGAACAAGGAGGTCCCATAGGCTCAAAGGGTCGCACCAGTTATGGCCGTACCAACGAGACTGTTCTCTAATAATAACCATCTTATCGATTGATTTATATTTTCTTTACATAATAATAGAAATATATTTAGATAGCCATAGGTGAATACATAATATATCAGAATAAAATGGGAAGGAACCAAGGAGACATTGTTGAGCAATGAATGACCTGTAACTTGAATAGAGAAGCTTTTGTGAAAGCAGTAGGTTGAATGAGTTAAGAAGAAGTCGACGTAAGTAAAAAGAACGAAAAAAAAAAAAAAAGAAAAGAAAACGAAGAGAAAAAAAGGGGAAAAAGAGAAGAAGAAGAAGGAGAAGAAGAAGAAGAAGAAGAAGAAGAAAAGATAAAGAGACAAAATCGGTCGGTCTCGCTCATCGTGAGGCACGGACATCCTAGATCTAATGCACAGCGTGCCTCCGTACCTATCTCGTGCCAGGTTTTGTAATATGAAATATAGTTACGGATAGACAATGCCGCTCAGATAGGATCGCGCAACAGAAGTCGTGCATTATTGAGTTAGACTAATGCTTCTAGATATCCCCCTTCGCGTGGGCCGAGACGACGAAGTAGCGCGGCCCGTGTGGTGTAAGAGTGGCAACGTGGGCCGGCGAGCTTTTCATCAAGTGGGTTCATCGGGGCCAAGAAGAGACTCGGGGAATGTGTGTGCCCGATCTAAAGAAACGCCGAGAGACTGACTCTGCGCGCTGGACCGAAGCGAGAGAAAGAGGAAAAGAAAGAAAGAAAGACAGAGAGAGAGAGAGAGAGAGAGAGAGAGAGAGAGAGGCGACCGAGTAGTAGTACGCGAGAGAAGGCAATAACGTGCTTCTCCCCACCTCTTTTTCTTCTTCGCCATTCCGCCGCTCCTTCTCCACCTTCTTCCGTCCCTTTTTCTCCTTTTCGTCCCCTTAGGTCCCTCCTTCTTGGGACAAGTCCTTTTCTGTCTTCGACCATTTCCTTTTCTTCTGTGTGTGCTTTCATCGTTTATCGTTTCTTCTTCCCTCTATCCTTCTCGAATGGCCTCAAACGATACCTTTTCCCTATCCTTTCCTTTTTTCTCTCTCTCTCTCTCTCTCCCTCTCTTTTTTTCTTTTATTCTTTCTCTCTCTCTTTCTCTAATCGCTAGTTTCCCTCGTTCCAACGATTTTCCTTACGAACCACGAAATTTCTATTCCCTTCTTCTCTCCAGTTTTTCACTCTGCGAGTGTACTTTCCTTGAGGACGCATCATAGATTCTCTCTCTATCTCTCTCTTTCTCTCTTTCACTCTCTCTCTCTCTCTCTCTCTCTCTCTCTCGTGTTTGAAATTCCTCTTTTTCTCTTTCTCCCTTTTTACTCTTTTTGTTCTGATCTCGAAGGCTGCCCTTGTCTCAGATCCTCCCTCCCTTTAGTGTATTCATCTCACGATGTCTTTTCTCCAACCTGCTGCTCGGTTCGTGTATGGAAGAAGAAGACTCGCCGAAGGAACAGCAACAACAATGACGACGCGTCGGCGGCCCTGAAATCTTCCCTTCTTTCCCTCTCTTTCTTTTTCTCTTTCTCTCTCTCTCTCTCTCTCTCTCTCTCTCTTTTTCTCTCAGTCCTTTCTTCTACCGCGTTTCTTCGCTGGCCGTGTGTCTCCACTGATTAATATCCAGATTCACCGCGGGAGATAGTTCTTGCTCGGATGAAGCAATTCCGGCCGGTTTTTCTGACGATATCTCGCGAGGCGGAGCCGACTCACCTCCTTGTGAACGTCGGATACCTTAAGATAGTCGACCACTCGTACCCATCACAGCTACCCACCGCCTTTCCTTCCATCCACTCCTACCACTTTTGCTTACCCTTGTCGAAAGCCAAACCATGTAGGTTCAGGCGGTACGATATCGGCCGATTACTCGGACCTTTCCAACGTGAAAACGAATTTTGCGTTTCACCGTGGAACTCTCTTTTGTCGTTTTCTCGTTTTCGCACGTTCCTCTGATGAAAGAAAGAAAGAAAGAAAAAAAAAAACGAAAGAAGAAAAAAGAATAGAAAGAAAAGAAATGAAAAAAGAGAAAGAGAAAGAAGATATAGAAAGACTGGGACAAGGATAAGATTTATCTTGGACGGTCTCAAGAACGATATACGTATTCTACGTATCTGGAAGATTGTGAGAAAAAGCTGATATTCCGATATCGTTGGTAACTCTGCCGTTTTCAACCGATGAGTTTATCTCGGATCGGCGAAAGTTTATTGCGCTTAGTCGACGTTGCTACTACTTGCGTACAAATATGGTACGGGGTAGAAGGGTAGGGAGTATGAAGGAGAGAAAACGTTTATCTGATATATAACACGTCTATAAGTCGCTCGGAGATGGGAGACTTCGTGAAACTCGAGCCGAAGTACTCTCGGCTTTATAGGTTTGCTGCTCCGGTAAGGGGATATGTCTCTCGTAGTTAGGTAAATGCGATGCTATCGAAACTCGCGACGATAAAAATAAATGTACGAATCGACGAACGTATGTAAGTACCTAGCTATGTAGGTATTCCGTATTTTTGTAACAACGCAACTTACTCAACGTTAATTTATTTCTTTTATCCAAGAGAGAAAAGGCTTTCTTTCTTTCGAGGTGAATGAACATTTTGAAATACGCATTTGAAAGATGTATAACAATGAGAAGCCAGTTAAAAATACATTCTAAAGAATCCACACGATTATTTTGTTGAATTCGTTCCACGAAATAGATTATTGTTTGACTCACATTTAGATAAACATAGCTTTTTGTTGTGTACCTACCGATCACAATATTCAAAAGCTCGTCGTTATTAAGGTTACTCACTTACATGAGACCAAAATGTACCTATTTATTTTAAATGCACTGCCATTTACATAAGTATAATGTTCCATTCAACTTTTACATTAGAACACTTTCGATAAGTTCATGATTTTGCAGTTATCCCCTTTTCGACGATAAAACCACTCAGGTAAACAACATAGTTAGCGGGCGCGCATGCGCACCAAAGTTGTTTATAAACATAATATAGAGATATCTATATTCGATTCTCTGATACGTTTTTAATCGATCAAATAATCGACGTCGAAGAGAATTGGAAAGGCACAAGGACATAAAGGATAATAAAATACGACGCGATAAGCAAACGATATTATTATTTCTATACGAAGTTTGTATTCGATAGAGGACGAAAAAGTCAAAAGAAAAGAAAGATGATACGTTGGAAAATTGGAGATATGAGAGAGAAAGAGAGAGAGAGAGAGAGAGAGAGAGAGAGAGAGAAAGAGAGAGAGAGAGAAATACCTGACCGATGGCGTCAGCGAAGGATAGTAGAGTCGGTTGCTAGGGTTGCAGCGCCTCGTGTACCGTGGTGCATCACGCGATCAAGATGGCCGCCGTCGTGGCGACCTGGGCGTGGTCGGCGCGCTTCGCGTGTCCTCGCATTTCTCCTGGTCCACGAAGTTGTTCTCGGAGGAAGCCGACGACGAGAGCGGAGTTCACTCGCGGGAAAGTTCACTGTCTCGTGCTTCGCACTTCCACATCGTGCTTCCGTGGCCCTCGTCAAGAGTTTCGGTGAGCGCGATGCGCACGCCGCGCTCGTGCGTCGGCCATCTTGGATTCTCCTTCCTTCCATCCCTGCTGCCGTTCCTTGGTCCATCGTGTCGACGTACCTCGTTTCTCCCTCCTTTTCTCTCTCTCTCTTTCTCTCTCTCTTTCTCTCTCTCTTTCTCTCTCTCTCTCTCTCTCTCTCTCTACCCCCACTCTTTTTCTCGAAAAGCCCCTTCGCTAAACCGTCGCCCATCTCCTACTGTCTATTTGTCTCTCTCTTTCTCTCTCTTTCTTTTCGTTCTCTCGTACCACACACACACACACACACACACACACATCACACAAAACACACATGCTCCCTGTTTCGTCTCTGTCTCTTTCTCTCTCTCTTTTTTTCTCGTTTCCACACGCGATGTATCGTACGTCTTCTCGCGTGACTCTCGAACTAGAAACCTTTCGTGCCGAACCGCTTTACCAAAGTTCAACGAGCTTTTCGGATGCGAGAGAAATTACGAAGTCGCTCGTTTTTATCATAGAATATCCAATCTAATTTTTCTTTCTTTCTTTCTCTCTCTCATTCTCTCTCTCTCTCTCTCTCTCTCTCTCTCTCTCTCTCTTTTTTTTTATCGAAATCATAATCCGTCTCCATACAGTGAGTATGCAATAATTATTAATAGAAACTTTAAAAGTGATTAAAACTCATCGTAAAATTATGATACGTTTATTCCTTCCTTTAAAAACGATTATTAAATCAACGATAAAATCGATTAAATTTTTTTTTAAATTAGTTAATCAAATTTACTCGTGCATAAACGAGCACTTTAGAGATTCGTAAAACGAATTCCAATAATTGTCCTCATCTCTGGTGAAATCAAAACACTCGATTCTACCCTTACGATGTCTTTCCTCGTCATCCCCCACTATGGTTCCCTTTCTTTCCCTTCTGTATTGTAGATCGAATCAGGGTGCGTATCGTGCGACAAAGTTCGAGCGAACGCGTTCTCAATGCACGATCGACGACGTGCACGTTTTCGCGCATCCTCGTCGCCGTAAAGCAACCTCGATGATTTAGAAATACGAATGCGTCGTAGGAGAGCAGAAAGAGAAGTTAAGTTTGGGAGAGTCAAAAGTGGGAAGAGGAGGATACTGACTGGGTGGTTTAAAAATATTCGGCGTAAACGCGAAGCTGTGTAAAGTTGCGTGTGGATGGTTTTGGACGAGGAGCGAGCTGGTCTTTCAACGAGTGAGAAAGAGAGAGATAGAGAGATAGATAGAGAGAGAGAGAGAGAGAGAGAAAGTGAGAGAGGTGGAGAAAAAGAGAAAGAGACATATGCGTTGTGTGTATGTGTATGAGAGAGAAAAAGAGAAGGAGTGAGTACGAAGAATCACGTGGGGTGAGGACGAAGCAGCAGCGGCCATCTTGGATGTAGCCACGCTCTTCGTTCCTCTTTCTCTTTCTTTCTCTATCCATCTCTGTCTTTTTCGTTACTCGCATGCGCACAAACACGCAAACGCTTCGCCGCCGCGGCTTTTTCTCCTCTTTCTTCTTCCCTCTTTTACCCTTTGACACGTGCCGCTGCAAGAGTCACGCGGGAGCAAAACACTTATGGATTCGAAGGCCCGATGCGCGATCGAAGGTATCGTTTTCTTTTTTCTTTTCCCTCATCCTCCTTTCTTATATTTCATCTTGAAAGTAACTATCTCGTATAGAGTCGATTGCTCTTAAGTTAAAGTAACGTGCTTTTCGAAAAGTTTCTCGCCTATGGGTATTTTGCCGTCGCAGAGACGCCTATGCGTAACCCATCGATCGTTCGCACCACTCTTTCATACTCCTTCCTCTTTAGGTTCACCCTGTGCTATTTCTAGCTCCTCTCTACCAAGTTGATGTTACTCTTATTTCAAAATCTGCGTATATCTAGCTTTCGTAACGCAAAGGGCGATTGTTTTTTATGATTCGATCAATATCAATGGAATTTCGTGGGGAATGAAATTTTTCGTTTAGTTTCACGTTCATTGACAAACGAATTTATGTACCCAAATATCTGGGTATAATGTCTTTCGTAATCCTTGTTTTTAAAAGAAGATGATTGTTTTTTGAGAAAGAAGAGAAACGTTGAATCGTCCATTTTTTTTGTCTTCTTTTTTTTTTTTTTGTTTTTTTTTTTTCTTTCTTCTTCTTCTAAACGCAGTACATGCGCGTAAGCACGATAATGCGACATTTGTTATGCGAGAGAGACACTATTGAGCGGACATTAATTTATTCTGTCGCGAGTAGCGCGATTGTAAATTGAATACGTGACGTATCGTTTACGAGGGCGACTAATTCGAGACACATTTCGAGTAATTAATAAACGATACTGCGAAATTGTCGTCGAATATACGTTGGTTGTTTTATCGTTTCAAACTAACAAATCAGAATCATATGTTGATATGTTTTTTTATTTTCCAAAAAGTATGTCGCTTAATTCTTTTTCCATTTGGAATGGACAATTTAAGGCATAATTTTAAATATTCGAGGATTCAACTTAAAGGAAAAATCCTTTAATCATCTTTAACGTATGCAAATAAATTTAAAAAGACCAAAGAGAATCAAGAAGAGAATCGATTAATGGCATGTTTCTTAATGAATACGAGTAACTTTATGGTTGATACGATAAGCGATTGAAAATGATCGTAGGTAGGGTAGGTAGGTACCTACATACATACATCACGATGTCGAATGATATTTCTTCTTGTGGTTTAATTTTATCGAGATCTATCGAACGTCCAAGTTCTCATTCTTCGTTTTACAATCGAATTTCGTTGGGCGTAGTTTGTAAAAACCGGTTCTGGATCGTATCTTGACACATCGATGCGCAAGACGATAACGATCAAAATTTTGCGTTTTTGTACTTTGCCGACAGACCGAATTAAAATCGATAAGTATCGCGACTCGGCCCTTTGTTAAAAGACTAGTTACCTTACTACCATGCAGGGCTTCGATCAGAGTAAGAACGGTTTTTGCCTCGCAATTTTCGCGCTCTCGGCGTTAAAAGTGTTTAAGAAGAGCAACATTGTATGAAAATTGGAGCTTTTACTGGAAATTTTAAGAACGATCGAATTATAGTCATTATCCGTCTTAATTTTTCGGAAGTGAGGACTCGCTGAAGTCGACTCGTTCGAGAAACAACCGCGAATTTTGAAGGAGACTATCATTACTCGCTCCTTTTGACGCGAAACTAATTTTCCAATTTCGATCGCATGAGACGATCGTCTTTTCGATCACAAAACACGTGGAAAAAATTTCAAAGATCTCCCAGAGAGGCTTACATTTCTCATTCCTCTCTCCTTTCCATTCGATTACGTTTTATCGTTTCTTAATCCGAACGGTTTCAAGTTTTCTTAAGTAGAGTTTCATTCGATTCCGTTTTATTAGAAATCAAGAAAGAAACTAGTTTGATATAGTTTCAATTGCGAATGAATATAAATAACTAAGCGATGGGAGTCCACTCACAGTAGGTTCGCGGACATGAAACGTAATCGGTACAAAGTGCCGCGCGATAAGCGATTATATTTAAGACGGCATAAAGGTATAATAATCCCGTTGTTAATGGAAGTTCTCGCGGTGACTGGGACTCGCGTCAAGGAACAAGCTGGAGCGCGCGCGGAGGACTCGGTTTTAGCGGGCGGAGTCCTCATGAATAATCCGTAACGCAGTAACGACGAGAACGACCAATCTGATTGCACTTTTATGCGCTGTTTGGCACACGAAACTCACGTCGCGCCTATAAAACGCATAAAACGTCAGGTATAAGTGGCCCGGCACTTTCTCGGCGCGAGTGCGCCAGCCGAACCTCTTAAGAGGGCTCGAGCTCGCGAGAAAGAGAGAAAGAGAGAGAGAGAGAGAGAGAGAGAGAGAGAGAAAGAGAGAGAGAGAGAGAGAAAGAGAATGAGCGCGCGCGCGCGCGCGCCAGTCAGCACAGCCAACTCGCTCGTCCGCCATCGCCACCGACACCGACACCGACACCGACCGCCTCGGCCGGATCCGGTAAAAGTTGCCTTTTGTTTGATAGCCGGCTAAATCGGCCCGGCAACCCCCTAATGCGTCATTACTGTCGAGCTTTACGGCCGACTCGTATCATTTCACTTAGGTATATTGATATGGCAACGAGTTCCTGACCTGCCCGAACGCCACGGCTTCTCCTGTATTTCTCCTATCTTCCTCTCCTTCTTATTTTCGCCTTTCCTTTTCTTTTTATCTTCATACATACTGTTCCCTGATCATTGCGCTCTACTCCTTAGCAGCTGAGAAAATCTCTCGCCGCCGTCACTCCTCCCCCCACTCCACCCCACCCCTTGCTCTCACCTCTTCTACCAATCTCTTCTCACTACTTTTGGATATTTTGGTTTTATTTTGCACCTCGGAATGATAATCGATGATGCAGAATTATGTAAGTAAATACGTAAATAGGTACTTACTTATGTGTTTTCGTCTTCTTTATAATATTTTCTTGCGTTATCGTCAAAACTATCGTTACGAGGCCGAGTTTATCGGGTAAGGTTTGAAAACTCTTGGAAATTTATCCGGTGCTTCCGAAAAACGAAACTCGAGACTAGAACGCACCATTAGTGTCATACTTTACCATAGAGAGAAAGAGAGAGAGAGAGAGAGAGAGAGAGAGAGAGTGAGTGAGAGAGAGAGTGAGAGAGAGGGAGGGTGTCGTATCGTTCAAGCCTATGTGAGATACGTCGACGTTTTCTTTTCTTCTCGTTTGTCGTTTTACATACTATCTATACGAATAGAGAGACTGTCGACTGACGAAGAATGCCAAGCGACGATCGAAGATTTTTCAAGCGTTGGACGTTACGCTTCACGGAAGTCGACGATCGACGCGAGCTGGCAATATCGACGATGATTAGGCCTTATCTTCGGGTCGGGTTTGTCCTCTGCTCGACGAGCCGTAGACAACCACCACGTTCCGCATCTCACTTAACTTTTAAATGTGTATTACCAAAGTTCAAATCGATCTTTCTCGAATATTCGCTCGCCATTACGAACGTTTCTCTCTTTCTTTCTTTTTTTTTTCTCTCTCTTCTTTCGAGATTCTTCAGTTCTATTTATAAGAGAACGACGAATTATGTTAAAACAATACGAAAAATAATTGTGTTGGTAGAGATACCTACGTTTTCTTTTCCTTTTGTTTTTCATTTTTTGTCTCTTTTTTTTCTCTCTTTCTTTCTTTCTTTTTTTTTCTTTCTTTTTTTTTTTTTCAGTTTCGTTTCCAATTTGATTGGAAACTCTTTTACTCTTAACCGAGATTTATTTTTAGAAGAGATGCAAATAAACGAGTTGAAATAATTAATACGCACCATATTGAGCCGTGCAACGTAATATACAGGAGAGAGCTCGTTAATCCTCGCTCATTGGAAGGCAATGTAAGTCATTGGCGATAATAATATCCATCGAAATATGAGGGACGATATCGGAGAACTCGTAAATTCTACGATCCAAATCTACCGTTCGTGCTATGTCAAGCGTCTCGACACTTACGACGTTCCCCCCATTGCTTTGGTATATTTACGACGTCGAAAGGATAAAAATTCGTGACAATTTCAACGCGCGAAGTAGCGACACGATGGCTCGCGTCAGAATTTCGCAAAATCTTGGCGAGAAGAACGATGTCTCGACGAGTGTCGTAGGACGATTAGATGCGTCTTGTCTCTTGAAACTCGACTTGTTTTTTCGATCAGCAAAAATAGTATCTCGGTTCGGAGCCTCGGTAAAGCCAAGGATATTTTTTACTTTTCGAACGATGACGATAGCGATGGCAATGGCGATGGCATTAGGCGTTTGTTAAAAGGGAATATTTTTGTCGACTACGGTTAGAGGTCGTTGTCGCTATACACTTCGAGTTGCGTTCACGCGGCTACGAACGAGCGACGAGCGAAACTAACGGCCGGTCGTGTGCTTTAAGATTACTCCAGAGACTCGTACGTTTCTCTCGAGTCGACTATTTATTTATCTTACACCGGTAGACATGACAAAAGCGAGAAGGACTATAAATAGTCGAGT
Organism: Vespa velutina; assembly: GCF_912470025.1. NCBI lineage: Eukaryota > Metazoa > Arthropoda > Insecta > Hymenoptera > Vespidae > Vespa > Vespa velutina. Next base: position 4,479,997 of record NC_062191.1, read on the forward strand.
CGGTCGTACACGAAACGGAAGAAGAAATCTCCGATGGGACGCAAACTGACGCCATCTTGGAACGGCTATTCCTTCATTTTTCTTTGAATCTCGTATGACAATCTGTCGTCCTTATTGATTTTCAATCAATTGAATACCTATTCGTTAAATTACCCAGGATCACTTGCAATAATTTTATCGATGGCTCGTTAAATGACCACAGGTAGTACTTACTTATACCAAAGTCACGAACCAGTTCGAGCGATTATTTCAGCTCTCGAGTCGACTCAACTAATTTATCTAGTTAACTCGTTCCCGCTATGTAGTAAAGCCGATCGTAGACGAAATATATATGGATTCCCGAGTGCTCCAGTTATTGCGCTTTCGAGAGACCCAGTCAAAATAGTACTGGTGCACTTCACATCGAGCTCATACGTTATCGTTATTTATACCTCGATTACCTTGGTTCCTATGTGTTACCGTCATTGCTAGCACGAGCTCGGGAAATCGCGTAGAGTATTACGAGCTTTTCGTTTGTACAAATGAATCATTAGGAATTTATAATCCATCATTTTTGAATTCACATTATTTTCTTATTCGTTCACTACAAGAAATATTCTCTTTTGTTGCGACACTCTGAGCGATTATAATTAACATTTGATTTCATTATTCTCTGTTTGATTTTTCAAACATTTCTAATTAATCAATAAGAAACATTGAAGAACCTGAACGACCGATGTTACGAACGCGTAGGTCAAAGACGAACTAACTCTTGCCTGGTTAAACGACTTGTCCTAGCAATCGATGTTGTCCTTGATGGTGGGAAAAAAAAATGCGTAACTTTAACAAGAGAGTCCGAAGAAAAAAAAGCAGGGGTTCGGAAACATTCGTGAAGTTTTTACGAGGTCTCGAAGCTAAGAACCGACGGTTCGGCCCTTTACACCGTCCGCATCCGACGGCTCGAATTGTTTCCTTCCGATTTCGATCGGTACTTTGCTTTCTTCCTATTCTCGTTTGTTTTCCTAGAAAAAAAAAAAAATAAAAAAAAAAAAAAATTTTTTTTGCCTCTACGAATACCTCTACGTTCTCCAATACAGATTTGCTTTTAGGATAAAATTATTGAGATTTATTTTCTTTTTTTTTTCCTTTCTTTCTTTTTTCTTTTGCTCGTTCAAAAATTGTAAAAATACTTTGCGACTCATGCGTACGAATAATAAAATTTCAATGGGGTAAATATTTTCAATGAAATTTATTTAATATTTTAATTCACATTTAAAACAATTCATTTCCACACTACGATTCTTCCTATTCCTCTCGTAAAATTGAATTTCGACGTAATCTGAAATTTCTATGGCTTATCGGTTTGTTTTTTCCAACGCGTATCTTTTTAGTTTCTTTTTTTTTCTTTTTTTTTTTTTTAAATCGATTTATTTGATTTCGTTTTTAGATTTAAAAAAAAAAATAATGAACTAACAACATAGTACTTAATACTACTTACGTTTTACTTTATTTAACGACTCAATAAAACGCAGAAACATCTGCTATAAATTTTATTCGTGAGTTCGGAATTGAAAATTAATCGCTTTGGTAAGCCCCCAGAACGTATCCAAGTAGGATTTAAATACGTGTGATATGCAGAATGTTAACTCGTAATATTATCGTGCAGAGAGAAAGTATATAAAATACGCATTTAGGATTTGGAAAATCCGAGAAGACGAACGACGGTCGAGGAACGTTGGCTTAACGTTCTCTTACAAGGGTCCGAACGACCTTGACGACAAAAAAGCGCGTAATTTCAGGTGAGTCGGTAGAACGAACGCGAAAACACGAATGCGAAGGGATCGCGAGGTCAAGCCGATCGTGACTCTTCAGATCTTGTTCATCCGGCTTCATATTCGTCGTCCTCATCGTCGACCTTTCGAGGGCTTTTTACTCCTCGATACCCATGGTGTGACCATGACTATGACCCTTTTACAGCTACACCCGCCATAAACACCCTCTCGGTCACCCCGTTAAATGCTTTTTTAGCCAAAGAGCCTGTTTTTAACAACCCTTGAGAGACCTCGAAGTTCGGACTATCCAGCAGCCACCTTGCCGACCACCGTGCAGAGATAAAAGCCGCACTATTGCAGGAAGCGACGGACCGGCTATTCTTTTCTCGAGGTTTTTATGGCCAGCCTTGAAATTCTTCGCAATTTCGTAACTACGGGGCTTACGGTCGCTTTTTTAAAGGGTCGTATATTTTTTTTCTGTTTTTTTTTCCTTTTTTTTGTATCGAATAAAAGAGGAAGAGAAAGAGAGAGAGAGAGAGAGAGAGAGTGTGTAAGAGAGAAAAAAAAAGAGGAAGGAAAAGGAGGAAGAAGCGGACCCTTCCGAGTCCTTGAAGGGATTCTATCTCTGCGTATATCTGAATTTCGCGTGACTGAAACTACGAGGTCGTACTGAAGTAGATAATTTTGTTCTTTTTTTTTTTTTCTTTTTTTTCCTTCTTTTTTACCTTGAACAGCCAGGTAAAAAGTGCAATATCAAGACTGAAAAAAAAAACGAAGATCTTGGACGTTTTACACTTGTATGCAATTTCAGTCGAACTCTTCGAACGTTTCCGAACGGTCGTGTACTATTTCAGATTTTCCTTCATTCCCCGTAAATTTGTCATTTGCGTGCGGAATTCTCTCGTATTAGAAATTCACAGGAAGTCTAAATCGATTATCCAAGAAAGGGGTATGTAAATCAGATTTTTTTTATCTCTATAATTAAGACGCGCGATCCCTTTAAAAAGTAGACGTGGTTTGTTAGTTAAAGAAATAATAAAAAAAAAAAAAAAAAAAAAAAAAAAAAAAAAAAAAAAAAAAAAAAGAAAAAAAAACAAAACAAAAAAAAAGAAGAAGAAGAAAATAAAAAGAAAAAGAAGAGGGAAAAAAATAAAGAAACATTTATTCAAATCTCCCAAAAGTTCAGAACGACTCGCATTTATAAAAAATTCATCTTATTAAGTACCATCGGTATTTTTTTATGAATCACCACTCTCTGCCAGATATACCAAGAAATAAAAAAAAAAGGGGAAAAAAAAGAAAAAAGAAAAAAAAAAGAAATATAAAAAGAAAAATAAAAGACACGAATCGAGAGAGTAGTCACTTCGCATACGGCTCGCTTCGTTTTTCCGACACGCGGGGCTCGTACGCATACCTGCTGCTTATATTCTGCGCCGTAATAAACTTTTATGAAGTCCTTACGGAGGATTAAGACGTCTCGCGAAAGACAGATAAACGAGGCGGATCATACGAGCGCGGAAACGTGACGGGAATCATCGTCGTGGGCCCTAACAGTCGTCGGTATTCGCGTAAAACTTTAAACACAGACCCCTCAAGATCGCGCTTATTGTTCTTACCTTTAACATGTTATACACATGATCCTCTTGCTCTTCCCTCGTTTTTCTTTTCCAACTCATCTACAACTTTACCATATTTTTTTTTTCCCCACTCAAACCTTTCCCACCAACTAGTTCACCGACTCGTAATTTTCCCCTCGACCATTCTTTATTTTGACGATCTTAGAAGAGACTTCTAACGTGTATCAAATCTTTCCTGGATATTCATACATACGTGGAAATTTTGTAAGATAAGAGCGCATGAGTTTACCATTTCCGCCGGCAAGGTAAAACCGTAAATCCTCTCTTTCCTCCTTACGAATATCGCATGAATATACGTCGGTATGATATAAAGGGTAACGATACGTTATCATACCGGGAGTAAGAATTCTTGAACTTTGACCTACGATAGTGCGTCCGTATTAGAAAGTGTCAATCATTATAATGGCTCACGTTCCATTCGTTTGTACTATGTCATAGATAAATTTATTTTTTCTCTTTTTAACAAATCAATCATAATTTTTAATATTAATTATTACAATAAGGATTTGAAATATATACCGAATGTAACGCGAAATGGATAATAGAGAATAGATAATAGAAATATATCTCGGTACTTATGAAGGAGGAAGATAAAAGTTTTGGGAGGGAAAGGCAATAATTTTTCCACGAGGTAGAATGTCCGTGTCTCTCTTATCGGCTCGCACCGTGCTAGCAAACATTTATTCGTGAAAATAGGTAACTTTGGTAGTATTCGAATGGGTAAATAGGTATATCGATGGATGCGGCGAAGGTAGGTATACAACTGTGGAAGAGAGACAGAAATAGATAGATAGATGAATAGAGAGGGAGAAGGAAACAGAGAGAGAGAGAGAGAGAGAGAGAGAGAGAGAGAGAGGAGAAGCCGCGGCCATTCGCATAGGACGCATAGGTATAGTATTCGTGCCGTGACCAGGGTGGAGCTTCGCTCGAACACAGAGAGGCGGCGCGGCGGTCCATAACGCTCGCGCGGCAGTAACTAATCGGATTCCGGTGGGCTATGCGTGCACCACCATCGCCCATACGGCGTAGAATATGGGGAATCTATGGGCTCATATCCACGACCCAAACTGTACACTAGCCAAATGGACGCGGCAATAACGGCCCGTTAACGCTAATTCGCGGAATTCTGATTGACGACGGCCGCAGGGAGCTGCCGTGTTAGCCCCCACGATCCTGTCTCTCTCTCTCTCTCTCTCTCTCTCTCTCTCTCTACCTTCCCTTTACTCACTTTCCTCTCTCTCTCTCTCTCTCTCTCTCTCTCTCTCTCTCTCTCTCACTCTCTCTTTCTCTGCCTCGTGTTCGTCGTATTTATGCTACCTGCGAGTATGCAGTGGTGTCAGGAGACTCACTCTACTATCAGCAAGTGCGTTTTCTCCTTGAAAGTATCTTGCTTCGAGAGTTTAAACTAGCAGTCATTGAAAAGAGTTCAACAAAGTCCTATTCAAAAGTCATTTTGTATCACTTTTTAAACTTTCGACGTTTTCTGCAATATCGCAATGGGATTATCAAAACGTGAATAATATATCAGACAACTTTACCAATAGTTTCTTATATATGTATCATGAAAATAAAGAGGGAAAGAAACTTAGTAAGTCGATCATCGTCTTAGAAAAAGAATTTCGATGGAGTCGATAGTTTCCATGTAAAGTCTAAAACTGGTAAACCCCTGGATGCCTACACCGTTGGCTTCCTCTCTTCTCCTCTTTCTGATCCTTCTTTCTCTCACATACGCAAACACATACAAACACACAAACACACACACACACACACACATATACATATGCGTTCATATACGCGGAGAATCGTGGCCAAACTCCCTTTCCATCCACCAGAACTCCCCAACGTGCACGGGTTCAACCATCAGAACTCACCCTCCAACTCGGTCAACGTATTTCGTGTAAATACTGACGCGCGAACGAAACACATACACGTGCTTCCAAAGCTAGGGTCGGTACACACGGTAGTCTGGCATCATGAACGTTGCTCGTGTAATGGGGTGACGATCGGGGTAGTCGAATGACGACCGACCACCCTCTTCCCTTCTCTTCCTCTTCCTCTTCCTCTTCCTGATTTAGAGCCATCGTTCTCTCTCTCTCTCTCTCTCTCTCTCTCTCTCTCTTTCTCTATCTATCTATCTATCTATTTATCTCTCGGTTTCGTTCCTCCTACTCATCCCTCTCGTTTCCTGCTCCATGATTCCTATGAGCCATTCGTCGGCCCTCGTACCTAGCCGATCGGAACGAGTCAAACCCTCATATTTCTCTCGCCACTTTTCGCGAGTACACGCGTTTTTCTTCCGATCAAATGGGCCCGACCTAGTCTGATTTTATTTTCTTTTTTTCTTTTTTACTTTTTTTTCTCCTTTTTTTTCTTTTTATAAATTCTGCGTAACTACGGGTGAACTGTTTTTTTGGGTTTTTTTTTTTTTTTTTTTTTTTTTTTTCTATGGCCCTATGTTACGGTAGAAATGACTCGGACTCGTTTTCACGGAACGTTAATTCGATTTAGAGGATTTGGATTATGATCGATGTTGGGGGGTGGGGGGGGGGGGAAGAGGAGTATCCACTATATCTTGGATTATGTTGATTTTATTGTATAGAGGAATTTTTGTTAAAATCGATTAAAATATCGATTTTACTCTCGTACACTTGAAAAGGAATATACATTTCTATAGGTTTTTGTATAATAACAAAGTCTTATTGAACGTGTCCGATGAAATGGTTGTCTATTGACGATTCACGATAGTGGACAATTAATTTTTAATTAAAGGACCACTTTCTAACAGCATCGAAAGTATATTGATGGTCCCGTAAACGGCTTTCTTCGAAATCGCGGAATACACAGGCGTATATATATATATATATATTTTTTTTTTTTTTTTTTTTCGTTCGATGAGATCACCGTTTTAATTGCATTCCTGAACGAAACCTATCGTAACGAACATTGCGTGCTCTCTCGGATCTTCCAATTAAAGCACCGCGTTTGCCGCATTTCACCGTTTATTTATAGACACACAGTTAGCACGCGCGCTTTAGCCGCTGGATGCTCACCCTCGTAAACGTGTCGGCGTTTTGGAAAATGCATGGAAGCTAGAATTCGCTAAGAGCGTAAAATTACGCTGAGGGCTCTTCTTGCAGCCTCCGACCACTTTGTACCGAGTCCATCTAAATTTAATGCACGGTAAATATTGGATGCGCTTTGCCTAGCCGACTCTTCCGCACTCTCCGCACATGTTCAAGTCCATTCTTACTTTCTTACTTTCTATCTCTCTCTATCTTTCTGTCTCTCTCTCTCTCTCTCTCTCTCTCTCTCTGTCTGTCTGTCTGTTTGTCTGTCTATTTGATCGATAGCGATTTGTGTTTGTTTGAAAGAATTTTTCTTCTATCCTTTTCTTCGGTTTTTTTTTCCTTCTTCTTTACAACATATTTTTTTTTTCTTTTTTTTATTTTTATCTCGACACAAACAAAACTTGATAGATCGGATAATTTTATCTCAGAGATAATGCGATTCCGTCGTCGTCGTCTATAGAACGTTTCCAACGAAATCGAAAAATTCTTCTCTCTGGCTTTCAGTGAAATCGGGAGGCGAGCTAAGTAAAGGTTTTAAAATAAAGGAAAAATGAGCGAAGACTCGTTGGACCAGTTCGCCATCTTGAGCTCGGCAGGAGCGCTGCCATAAAGCAGTTCCTAAACTTACGCCAGCACGAGCGTTTTATCTCTATTTAATCTGTATTTTTTTTTTTCTTTCTTTCTTTCTTTGATTTTTTATTATATTTGCAGTAGTCCTTACTATGGGAGTTGATCATTAAAATCGGTCTGAAGTATATACGGGAGTAAAATTAACGCTTGATATCAATTTTATTATTTTCCGAACATTCATATAATTTTATTATCTTAATATTCGTGATAACGTTCTTAGTTTTATTGGAAGTAAAAAAGATAGAAAGAAAGAATGAAAGAGAGTAACAACAATTTATTGGAAAACGAAAGATCGGACGGTACGTTCTTTCGACGAAGGTGAGAAAGAAAAAATTGGATTCGCCTTTTGTCTTAAGTTATTCCCTGATGCACCTCCACGGTTATTTTTATGGTGTGAACCGTGTCAAACGTGACGCCGTTCTCGACCATCTTTTCCCTTTGATTCGTGTGAAAAGTGCTATGCGAAGGACGCAAGCTGCCTGCAAATGTTGCAGTTATCGACCTACTTGGCTAAGACTAGTGTACCACGATCGTTTGACATTCTTAAATAGACATCGACCGAATGGGTGGCCGAGTGTAAATTCATATAAACACCGAAACGATTCTACACGTACTTCTATTCGTCTAGGCATACCAATGAAATTACCTAAGCCGATGTTTTCCTTTTTTTTTCTTTCCTCTAATTTCTAACATCGAACAAGTCGCCGTAAAAATTCTATTGGGTGGTCTTTTTGAATTTCTCTCTGTTCCTTAAAAAAGAAAAAAAAAAAAAAAAGAAAGAAAAAATCAAATGTTGTATGTTTGCACAACGAGATATATTAAATATTTATATTCCCATACTAATCTCTATTTTATTATAATAGAATTACAAATTTTAAATATATTTTTTTCGATTCGCCTATATCAAATATTTTGTATATAACGTTTCATTATAATCTGCATTTATGGATTGAATTAATATAAGCGTAGTATATACCATTCGACGAAGGATCGTCTATATAATTTCCCATATTCATTCTCATATCTGATATGACAAAGTATAGTTTTATATTTCACGAAAATTGAAACGATTCGATTGCATTAAAAAGTTCTTTTAAAAGTCATTTAATTGAGATGACACAATCTAAGATTTCATCCGAGTCGTTATAATCATACCGGGAGGTAACTTAACCGCTACCGAATTGCATTAACTGCTAATTACGAAGTCGTTGAATACGATATTGTCTATATATGTACGTAGGGTTGCTTTTTAAGTATATATGCAAGGTATGGTTCACAGTAGCGAAAGGTAGGCACCGATTTAGATGGCTCATTAACATTTCGTTTCTGCGTACCTACCATCAAATTATGCATTTTATGAGAACCTACAAGCAACCCTCTTAATATAATCCTCGTACAAATGTCACTCGACAAGCGCTTTGGTTGACTCTACGGTCCTTTGACCTATCAGGTATATTATCTCCTTGATTCTTCTCGATATACTAAGTTTTTCCTTACACACAGGTCTCTGTTCTACTTGTCTACATTTGATACTTCTCTCTCTCTCTCTCTCTCTCTGTAAAAGAATTTATCCGTGTGAAATTTATCAATGATACTCTTTCTTTTCATAATATTTTATTACTACACTTTCTCAGTTTTATCGTCATGAGGAAAAAGTGATTTCACATTTGTCTCGTTAAGCGACAAGTCGTTTAAAGTATTCCCTCGTTTTTAGCCAAGAACCGTGACCACAAAATCGTATCGCAAAAACCATATATTATATGTATATATATATATATAAAATATATATATTCTTTTTCCCTTCTTCCTTCTCTTTTTATTTATTTTAGTATGATACTAATAAGGAACATTGTGTGAGACATATAACGAGCAATATGATTCACATCATATTATGATTTAAGAAAGTGTTGATCGTATCTTTCATCTTTAAATCTTCATTTTATCGTTCGATGACTTTTATATGTAAAAAGGGAGAAAGAGAGAGAGAGAGAGAGAGAAAAGAAAAAAAATTTCACGCTTTCTTTTCGAAACGACTATTTTATCGTTTCTTTTTCATTCACCTTTTCCACGCTAACGTGACTATTATTATACCTTCTATTCTATTATACCTTTTAAGTATATTTTGAGGTAGATGCATGCAGTTCGATTCGAGACACCCTATGAACGTGCGCGTTCGTGGAAGCGCAGCCGAGATTCCAAGGAAGATAAAAGGGAGAAAATCAGCGGTGTGTGCACGTGCAGGCAATCCAACTCTGTACATCGTACTTCTTGTTGCGCGTTGGCCCGTGTTGCCCAAATGCATTAATCACATTGATAGCAACGCGAAAACGAGTAGGCCATTCTTTCAAATGTCTTCGAACGTTCGCCAAAAGAAAACGATTGCTTGCTTGGAAGCTCTCAACTCTCTATTCTATGATTGCAGGTATTATCGAGTTAAAATTTTTGAGAATCAAATTTATTTCTTCAAAAATAAATCTGCATAAGCGCATGAGAAAAATTTTTATCGTTTCGTTTAACGTCCTACCTAGATATTAGTATCATATGAGAGAAACGTTAAATTGAAAGAAATGCATTTTCAAATATAAATTCGCTTACGATTTAATCCTTAACTTAAGATACATGAGAGTAATGTTAGAGATCGAAAGAAAAGTGTTTGAAAATTTGGCTAAGATTTTTACACGAAACTATACATCTCTAAGGGTTACAAGAGAGGAATTACAATGGAAGTTCTTATCGGGGGCTTTTTTTTTTCACTATCCGTGGAATCTAATTGCATGTACACTACGCGAAACAATGTAGCGTCTTAGATTAGCATGACCCAAAGGTCTGATACAGTACCAGCAACAAACGCGCAACGGCTTTGGAATGAATAATTCAAATGCCGTGGCTATGCGCGGGTTGAGAGCTCTCTCTCTCTCTCTCTCTCTCTCTCTCTCTCTCTCTCTCTCTCTCTCTCTCACATATATACTCTCTCTTTTTCTCTCCCTCTCTTTTTCTCTCTATGTGTCCCTGTGTACGTCCCCTCCCTTCGTCGACGCTCACGAAGCTCGGACATTCCTGCACGCATTTGCTCCACGAGATTATAAATCTCGTGACTCGTGGGGTTATGGTGGATGTTATGCGCCAATGAGCACGAAGGATGAGATACTAGCTCTTGCTTTATTATATTCCTTTGTCACTACTCGTTTACTCGGCGGCTCTCCATTTTGATTGCACCGAACTGTCGCGTATTCCTGCGAAATAAACGGCTCGTATAACGAGAAAGCGAATTAACGAGGACATCTAACTTTGCACTTATTTCTCGGTGCGCCATGCACGTTTATACTATTATACTTCTTCATTCTCTCTTATTTTTTTCTTTTTCTTTTTTTTTCTTTCTTGTTCTTTTTTTTTATTTTTTTTTTTTTATTTTTTTTTCTATATCTTTCTACGCGCGAATAGATAAATTTGAAAATCTAAGCTTTTCCTTCTTGAAAATTCTCCCGAAAGAAAAAAAAAAAATAATAATATTTCACTGATTTGTCTTTACGACGTAAGAAATCGTTAGAGAAAAACTAACGTGAGTACTATACAAACACGTATAACGAGGTAGCGAGTTAACGTGAGCTCTTTCAGGTTGCGATTATGGACGACGACCTTCGAAGCGCGAACGCCTCGAGCGAAACGATAAATCATCGATCCTCCATCATCAACCGATAACGATCATATTTCTCCCGTTACCAACCGATCCTCGTATTCATCTTCGTTTGCTTATAACAGAATCGAACACTTAACGAATGAACTCTCTGAATCAAGATAATATCAATGGCATTCGGTATATGATTCACATAAATTTACTCTCGTCGATTCGTAAATTACCTATCGCAGATTCGTCGAACGATTTCAATCGAATGAATCATTATTAATTCACCATTAAGAGACATTCTAACGATATAAATGGATTTGCATCGACGCGACATATCCTTTTAATACCCGTTGTATAAATCGCTAATAGATCTAGATATTAGAAATCTATCGTTCGTCAATGTTTTATGTCCTATTGTATATATCCTATTATAAATTAAGTACTTAATTACTTGTAAAACATAAAAATGATGGAATGATGGAAACATAAAAATTTGAAAGGTATAAATAATAAAATAAAATAATTGGACAACGATCTTCGAGAGGAATTAATAAAAGTGAAAAGGGTGGGGTAGGGTAGGGTAGGAGGAGCAAGAAATAGAGAGAGAGAGAGAGAGAGAGAGAGAGAGTGTTTACAGTGGTTCGTTATACCAACACCATCGAGATGTAAGAAGGTGTATAGTGTATACGAGATGGTTGATACACGAGCATAGTATAATATCTAACGTAAGAGGGACGCAGTAGCGATCGTAACTTTCTCTCTTTCTCTCTCTCTCTCTCTCTCTCTCTCTTTCTCTCTCTCTTTCTCTCTCTTTCTTTATCTCTTGGTAGACGATTTGGTGTATTCCCTTTGATGGAGTTGTGCGTGTGCGCGCGTGCACGTGCACTTGGTTGGTGCAATGCCGCCATTCTCGTTGTCCTCGTCGTTCTCGTGTCGTCTTCGTCGTTGTCGAGCTGGACCGAATGTAAGCCCGGATCATATTCTTAACGAGAGTGCTTTACGATCCGATGGCCCTTTATCTACGGCGGTGTTGTTGGCGTTATCCAAGACGCGAGAATCGCGTACGAGAGAGGAGAATTTGCTGGACTTCTTCGAGAGAAAGAGAAAGCTTCGAGAGAACGTGTCTGAGTATGAGAAAGATAGAGAAAGACAGAGAGAAAAAGAAAGATAGAGAGAGAGAGAGAGAGAGAAAAAGAAAGATAGAGAGAAAGAGAGAAAGAAACTGAAAAAAGAGAAGGTGTTCGTGATGTATCTCGCACTTAACCGTGCCACGCCGTGCCACGCCATAGTCGCCATGCTTTTTTATGCTTTGTCACCGTATCACGCGTGTACCTGCGACGTGTATCCTTGCCGTGTACTACGACGGTCCTGTGCCTTGTCCACCGGGATCACTGTCGTTTGTAATTGTTAGGGTATGGTTCTGGAACGCGACGAGTCCGATAGGAGTGAACTAACTATAAAACGAAAGAAAAAAATTCAGAAAGAAAGAAAGAAAGAAAGAAAGAAGGAATGAGTATCGTCGATCGATTGAGAAAAAAAAAAAAGAAGAGAAAAAAAGAATCAGAAGTAAAAAGGAGATTCATCTTTATTTTAAGATCGATCGAGACTAGATTTAGATCCTTTAAATAAATACCATTTCGTATTTCGTATAATAAAAATATTATATCTATGTATTTCAATTGATTTAAGAACGATATTAAAATGTCCAAGTATATTCACTATGAATAAAAATTTCATTCAACATTCGATCATTTTATTTGTTATCAAAAGAAAATATTACTTTATGTTGCATGTTGCTCCGCGACCCCTTTTTATGACATTTCGTGTGCAATAACTCTTTTCGAATCTGTGCAGCGATCGAATCGTGCGATTAAGTAGCTCACTCGACTTTATTCCGTTCCGTTCGCGTCAGACGAGTTTAGTTTGTAGCTGGAGGACAATCGCTTTTATTCTCGGGACGTAACGTCACGCATACGGTAACGACAAGTAGACGGACAGCACCGATTCGACCGTAAATTCTTTAGGAAAGGTTCCTCGTCCTTATCCATGTGTTCAAGGCCCATCGAAAACGGAAGCGGTGATTTATCAATCGCCACGAAAATCTTTGAATCTTTAGTCGGACGAACGTTATAAAAATTGACCGCACGGCGTGGGGGCAATATCGAACGGAATAAATTTTCGTCTTAACGAGTAAGAAACCTATCGTTTTCCCTGAGCGCCTTCTACCGTAAACTTTGCTTCCTCGTATGAGAAAAAGAGAGGGGGAAAAAGACTGAGGGAGAGAGAGAGAGAGAGAGAGAGAGAGAGAGAGAGAGAGAGAGAGAGAGAAAGATAAAGCTTTCATTGGTCTTTTACGTTTATCATGTCTGGGCACTTATTCAAATGAGAAAGTATCACGATAAAGAGATAATTCCATACACGTACGAGTAACGTCGTTATTGCAATTATACGTAAATGAGATGGTTAAGTTTTTTGGTCATGTAAAAGGGAGGCGATCGACGAAGTTCATCCGACTTTCTTCTGTATTCTTCGCTCGAGGGCTCGCAGTTCTTCGGTCCCACGTGATTAACGTGTCTTCTTATTCTACTTATTCTTCTACTTCTTCTTTTTCTTTCTTCTTCTTCTTCTTCTTCTTCCTCTTCTTCTTCTTTTTTTTTTCTTCTTTTTCTTTCTCTTATATAATAAACGTATCCTTCAGGGTCAGAATAACGTCGGGTCATTCGAAACTCACGTAAATCGTTCGCCGTGTACGCTTCTCCTTTCCGCGAGTAAGATTCGCGAGGGAAATTTGAATTTCTTCTCTTCTCTTCTCTTCTCTCTTTCTCTTGGATGGGGTAGCTCGCGAAGGAAATCATTCACCCTGTACACGTGCACGCGGATAAGATCCCATGAATACGTATCCGCGCCTTAACTGATTTGCATAGGAGAGAGAGAGGGAACTATCGATGTGGGTATATACAGTATTCACTTACTCACACATATAAGAGTATATACTCTCTCTTTCTCTCTCTCTCTCTCTTTCTCTCTCTCTTTCTCTCTCGCTCTCTCTCTCTTCTCGTTCCCGAGGCGGCCTACGTGCGAGCCACTCGGTCGACAGGACATCGCTCAAGGCACTCACTCCCATCCTAAAGCGCTACGTTACACGGGGGTTGGGGGCACTTACTTCGTTCTCGTACTCTTGTACCTTCGTTATCCACTCCCCATTTATCCTTCACGCGGTCCTCGTCGTACACGTACGTACGCTGTCCTCTTATTCCTCTATGTAATCGGAGAACTGTGAGCGCCATTACCACGACCGGAGTAGAAAGAGAAAGAACGAGATAGATAGAGAGAGAGAGAGAGAGAAACCTAAAAGAGAAAGGGAAAGAGATAGATCGAAAGAGGAGAGTCTCCTTGCGTTTGGATTTGCGAGCGAGATAATTCTCCATGGCCCTGACGGTTCCTAGATACCCTACGTAGGTACCCACCCGCCTTCTCCTTACGTTATTAACGCTTTTCTTCCTTCCTCGCTCCTTCTCGAAGACTTTATTTTCCTTATGTTCGCGAGGACAAGTCCAACCAGGATAGGAGAATAAATTTATTCATTTTTTTTCTTTTTTTTTCACATTGTACTTTTTATCCGAGATACTTCGAGAGAGTGAGAGAGAGGGAAAAGAAAGAAAGATAGAGCGACGTAGAGGACCCCTTTCTCGCAAACCTGCTCAAGAAGAGAGGAATAAGAAGTCCAATCCACTTCGTCTTGAAACGCTTCGAAACTTATACTCTTTGTGTCTCTCTCTCGAGTTAAGGCTTAAGATTACATGTATTTTCGTGTTGGTATAGCGACCAGCCTTTTCTCGTGCGATTAAATCGTGTTTGCTGAACGATATTTCGTTAGGTTCGTCCGTGTTCCAACTTCGCAATACGATACTATGTTTGTTAATCCAAACGTGTATATATATATATATAAAGAAGTGTTGAAGGATCATATGATCATTCTTTTCTAAATTAAATTTCTTTTACTTGAAACACTCTTTTTTTTATCTTCGAAATTAAAAAGAAAAGAGAGAGAGAGAGAGAAAAAAGAAAGAATAGAATACTCAAATAGAAAGATCGAGTTATCTTACTCTTCGTTAAAATAAAAACTAGTCGTGTTGTAAATTGGATCGTTTGTAAAGAAAAGAAAGAAAAAAAAAAGAAAGAAAGAAAAGAAAAAAAGCAGCATAAGAATATCTTCTAAGAGTTAGGAATCCCTTTTAACTTTATCTCCCGTTAGAAGGTTCAATCGTATTCCGATCACGAGGGCCCTTTTGTTTCAGGATATTCAAAAAAAAAAGGCCCTAGAGAAAGAGCTCCAAGCAAAAGGGCCTGGCTCCGGTAACGTAGAGAAATTTTTACATCGCAATCTCGATACACGAACGAGGTGTGCGAATCGTGGCACGCTTCGAGATATTTTCTAATGCCGCGAGACTTTACTCTTTCTTTTTCTCTCTCTCTCTCTCTCTCTCTCTTTCTCTTTCTCTTTCTCTTTCTCTGTTTTATGAGGCAATAAACCGACATCACAATACCGGGAGCAGCTACTTCGTACAATGGGCTGGATGTGTTAGCGGTGCAAACGCCACCACTTCGGATAATGGATTCTCCTATGGGTCATAAAATTAAAGCTCCGGACAAATTTACGAGCATATTTCCGTTACCGCTACGACCGGAAATGAACGCGTGCCGATTTTGAGATCTATTAAGCCTTCGGACTTCCGCTATTTAAGAGTAGAGTAATTCAGTGTTGTCTCGATTATCGACAAGGTAATCGATTCACCGAATGTTCTTTTTCCAAAATATTTTTCATCGAGAATAAATTCAATTTCCATTAAATACATTACTCGTGGATATTCAATTGCATCAATATAATGAATTCTTCATTTTTATTCATATTTATATAAATTGTATCACATGAGGCACGTTAATTCGATAAGATAATATAAATAAGTCTTATATTAAATTAAAAATATATCATATAAATTATCAATATCTATATTTTACGATCTGTTCTGCGTGGTTCTTTGATGATCGAATTAATCATCCTTAGACCGATCATAATGTATATATAATAGAAATATTTACGGGAAATGCAGGAAAATAAACTAATAACTCATCAATATAAGTTTTCGATATCTCGACTAGATCATTATTTTGATCTACGAGTATAACGAGATGATGAATCAAGAATAGCATCGAGTACTTCCTTATTAAGACTTAAATTGGAAATCAGGAGAGAGAAAGAAATAGAAAGAGAAACAGGGATAGAGAGAGAGAGAGAGAGAGAGAGAGAGAAAAGAAAGAGACAAGGACAAAAAAAAAACTGAAAGAGGGAAAGAGAGAAGGAGAGAAAGAGATAGAGTTTGAAAGATTCAGGAATGGTGGTGCATCCAAAGCATTATGGCCGCCACTTCTCGACTTTGGCCGGTTCGGTACGAGGGTAGGAGCTTCGGTGATCGTGGGGAAAGGGGGAGGGTCGAGGACATCCATCTTCCCCCACCATCTAACTCCCTATCTTCTCTCTCTCTCTCTCTCTTTCTGTCTTGCTTTCTCTCTCTAAACCTCTCTCTCTCTCTCTCTCTCTCTCTCTCTCTCTCTCTCTCTCTCTCTTTCTCTCTCTGCATGTCTCTCTTCCCATGTCCTGCCCCGCGTTGCTGCATCCTGCAGGGTTCACCGTACTGACATACATCTCTTCCTGGGGGGGAAACCACTTCGTCTTGTACCCACGACTCTTGGAGTTAACTTTACACAGCGAACTTTCTATCTCCTTCTTTTCGTGTTTTTCCTTGCGTTATTTCTTCGTCTCTTCCCTTTCCCTCCCCGTAACTCTTCCTCCCTCCTTCTTCTCATCCTCATCCTCACATCCTACCGATTCACCTCCTTCTTTTATCCCCCTTCTTTTATAAAGGCTCTATGGAACGGACATCAGGGGCAAGAAGACACAAACTTAATCCTCCAGTGATTCATCTGAAACACCCATAGATCTGGATTATCTGTCGTCATCTGCGTATTTATGAGCATTCCGCTCCGCCCTGATTGCGCGCACTCGCCCCACGCACCTCCGTAAACCGCGAACAACGCCATGCCCAAAAACGGACACCCGCCGCGAAACTCTTCCTTCTCCTTCTCCTTCTTTCTTCCTCCTCCTCCTCCTCCTCCTCCTCCTCCTCCTCCTCCTCCTCCTCCTCCTCCTCCTCCTCCTTCTTCTTCGTCTTCTTCTTCTTCGTCTTCTTCTTCTTCGTCTTCTTCTTCTTTTTCGTCTTCTCCTTCTCGTCTCGTCTCAACTCTCGTTTCGCTCTCTATTACGTTTTCCTTAGATGCGATCGAATTTATTCCTGCGATAATGCTTACCACGAAATTGAATCGTGACGTAAAGGTCCTAACGACGTTATGAATTACGAGAGACCATTTAGTTATGTGATAGGTGTCCTCTTAGCTCTTGCGATTGAACAAAGAACGCAGTGTGTTTATTATTTTCTCTTTTTTTTTTTTATTCTCTCTTTTTTTCTTCTTCCTTTTTTCTTTCTCTTTTCTTCTTTTTTTCTTTTTTCTTTTTCTTTTCATAGGAAACTAATCGAAATTTAATAAACGTGAAATTGTTTTTGTTTTTTTTTTTTTTTTTGTATCTTAAAGAAAGAAAGAAAAAAAAAATAATTGCAAATATTCCATTACGATATTTTCGTTTGTAATAAATAATTTAAGATTATTATAAAAATGAAGTGTTTGAGATCACGTTAGAATATTTTATAATAGAACGAAACGACGAAGAATCATGAAATATATCACGTATGTCTAGAGTTCGCGTGATTATAATCATATCTTAATCAAATGTGACTTAATTGGCAATATAGCGTGTAATAATGCTCTTCATTGAATTTGTTTGATCGAAAAAGAACTCTCTTTCTTTCTCTCTCTCTCTCTCTCTCTCTCTCTCTCTCCTTATTTTAATAGTCAAATTCAATTGCATCGATTTAAGATTGTCAGGATAATATCGTTATGAGCATATTCCTAAAGAAAACTCGTTAGAGAGAAGCCTGTCGCTAAAGAAACGTTCGATTACAAGCTGACTACAGGATAGTTCGATTCAATCTCGGCACTTCGAGATAGGATAAATTTCAAGGTTAAAACATAATAATCTTTCGTGTATTTCCTCTTATCATTTATCTATCTTTCTCTCTCTCTCTCTCTCTCTCTCTCTCTCTCTCTCTCTCTCTCTCTCTCTCTCTCTCTGTCTCTCTCTCTCTCTCTCTCTCTCTCTCTCTCTCTCTCTCTCTCTTTCTTTCTCTCTGTCTTACATACTCTTTGGTTTTATTTCTCGCGATGTGCGGATAGGAGCTCGTTAGTTAAGAATTCTTTCACCTGCCGAGATACACCTCTTTGATTAATTCGCGATCGAGCAAAACGGATTTATATTTCGATCGACCATCCGCAAATTACCTACTCAGCGCGTAATAATGACGACGTGCTTTCAGATTAACTGACCGTGGCCTTATATATCTACCATTCTCGCTCTATCTCGATCGTTGACAGTCTATTTTCTTCTTTTTCTCCCTCTTCATTTCTTCTTTTATCTTCTCTTTCTTTCTTTCTTTCTTTCTTTCTTTCTTTCTTTCTTTCTTTCTTTCTATCTATCTTCTTCTCATATTTTCTTTTTTCTATTTCTTTTTTTTTTCTTCTTCTCTCTTTTCTACGCCGTTGACTCTTTAAAAGAGAAGTTCTTTTCATCGCTTCGATGATTCACAATTTTTCTTTTTTTTCTTTTTTTCCTTTTTCTCATTTCAATCTCGCATGTCTGAAATAAGCTTCGAAAATGGGAATGTGATTACGGTTAAATCAATGTAATCATCCGTTTTACTTATATTATAATACTTTCGAGATCGTCCCGCACGAGCGATACGTTTCGTAATAGGCTATTAAAGTCACAAAGAGTAGACGAGTATCACTATTGTCGAAGATAAATTGAAAAAATAAGTAAATCGGGACGAGAAAAGATGATTACCTGTCATAAGAATTTCATTATATTTTCGAGACAAATAAATTTAAGATATTATATGCTCGTATGCGAATGATCATTATGAATGACCGTTTATTTTCTCGTAATAAGAAAGAAAAAAAAACAAAAAAAAAAAAAAAAAAAAAAAAAAAAAAAAAAACAGAAAAAGAAAAAGAAAAAAAATCACTCTTGAAAAGAAAACGATTGTTTTTTTTCGAGAGAGACTAAAAAAAAAAAAAAAAAAAGAAAAAAAAAAGAAAAAAACACACGCATTTTGAACTTCATTATCAAAAGGACAGACAACGTTGCTACTATCGTTGCCCATCCATCAAAGCGTATTATTATTTTCCAGTTGGTTTTCCACCTGCAATGGGTGCAGTTTAGTCAACATTCGGAAGCCATATCATTTTATCACGGCCATTCAAACCCCATTGGCCGTGCAGTAGAGATACCGCACATATCTATATACATGTCTAGTCTGCATCCTACGCCTCTAGCGGGTGAACCATGAAAAACCTACCATGTTTTCCCACAAAAGATTCCCAAAGCTCGTTTTCCTAAATAAAATTCGAGAAAATGCGTTCCGTAAAATAAATATTCTCTTGGCGTGTATCGTTTCGATACGATAAGAAATATTCGAGAAGAATTATGTTAAACAGAGGTGTTTCAGGGATATAAAATAGAAAAGAAAGAAAAAAAAGGAAAATATTATATTATTTGAAAATTTGATATTATATAATTTTTCTTTAAAATGAAATTATTCACATACACACTCACACACTCACACACACACACACATACACTTCGTTTAATAAAATAATCTGTATATTGTGTTGCAATGGTCGTATTGACTTGCAAAAAAATTATAAAAGAAAATTCGTCTTTTTGTTATACGTATTTACACACACACACACACACACATATATACATATATATATATATATATATATATATGTATATATATATATAAAAAAAAAGAAATCTTTTAAGGGGAGTCTTTTCGCTGAGTGGTTGTAATAATAAAATATAGAGATGGCACACGATACCGAAACACAGCACTTTCGATGATCAAATCCATATTTTATCAAATCATACAAAGGGAAAAGATGAAAATCCTTGCTTTGGAGTAAGTTAATGCGTAGAAATGGTACTGCCACGTCTGCATCCGTCGGATCCTTTTCGTCGTCTCTCCGTTACACAAGCCTTCAATATCGTACTTACAGAAACGAATTTGCTGACAAACAAAATTACTTGATTTATATTACAAAATAGATATAGTAATACTAAAAGAATTATTATCATACATTATCAATTAAGAAATACGTTATATTCCTTTCAATAATATTAATTAATGAGTATATAACGAAAATAAAAATATTTTTTTTTTTATTACATCGAAATTAAAAACTATTTCAATTTGTTATTAAGTTAAAGATGAATGTTGAGATTTTACGAAAATAAAAAGTATATATATATATATATATATATATATATATATATATAAACAAATATAGAATGACGTGAATATGTATGTCTCGCATCGTGAGATTGGATTTCTTTTCTGTAGTCTTCCTACGATCGTTTCGGCGCTTTCGTAAAATCACGAACCTTTCGAGACGTCGTTACGTAGCTACGTGCCGTGCAACTTCAGACGCCTAATTCTCCTTACGATCCTGCAGTATTTCGTAAACCGCACTCGTTGTACTCTTGGGACACAATCGCGCAATGAGATTCTACGGAACATCTGCGCCAACTTAGATCTCGTCGTCTAAATTGCTTTCCTTCCATGGCCCCTAGACTCTTGATAAGTTTTCAATCATGCGATAAACGTTAACAAAATCACACGGAATAAAAAGGGTTATCGTTTTTACTTCAAGTGTTTTCCTTTTTTTTCTCTTCTTTTTCTTTTCTTTTTTTTTCTTTCTTTCTTCTCTTTTTCCTTTTTCAATTCTATTTTTTTTCTCCCGTGAACCTCTATGGACCATGATCGAAAAAGAAAGAAAAAATCAAAACAAGAAAAAAAAAAAAGGGAAAAAAAAAGAAAACAAAAACAAAAAAAGAAAAAGGAAAAAAAAAACCAGAAAGAAGCTTTCGTTCTTTGACTCTCTGTTTTTTTTTTTTTCGAGTCTAATAAAATGAATGAATAGTTGGCCCTTTTGCTCTCGACGATCATTCTTTTCGAAGCGACGGCGTTATCGCTGCTGTCCACTTCCGTTCATTCGTTAAATAGTATCTAATCGTTGTCTATTCCCCGTTGATTCTCATGATTTATGTACGATGAGACATCGATTCTAACATCACAACGTTCTCTTTTATTCTTTATCTTAGTTTCAGCCTTCTTATTCCTGCGGAATCAGATTAAAACCAGGGAAAAAGCATTGTCGATATTGGATTTCAATAAACGTGTAAAAGTTCATTATCTAATTACGAGGAAAGAGAAAAAATATCGGAATAATATTGAATTGTTAAAGAAAATTACAAGCTACTTTGAAATCGGTAGGACAGGAAATTATAGCGTCATATGCATGATATCGATCGGTCGTTGAGTTCAAACGATAGCGTTTCTTTTCATTCGTTCAACGTTTGCTCATACTAAAAGATATTTGGATTGTCGATCGACATCTTCGAAAACTATCGATCGACTTTTTAAATCTTTATTTTTCGATCGTTGAAAAAGAAATATAGAAGTGTCTGTAACAAGAACTCTTTTTCTTCTTGAAAACTGAGCAAGGTCGAATAAGGGAATGGAAGCGTTGACAGGGTGGTCGTAATAAAAATAAATATCGAAAGTCTCGTCGACTGACGGAAAACCAGAGAAGGGTGGACGGACCAGGCGCTGACGTGGCACCCGTTCTTTTACTCGTCGATAGAAACGTTGAGATCCTGGGGGCGTCCAGTATCCGGGCATGGAAAAATGGCTTCTCTCTTTCCCTTTTCTTTCTCTCTTTCTCGATCACTTTTCGAATCTTCTACGGGTGACATCTTTGTTCGCTTGCCAAGAGGAACGATCGGCTTCGTCATTGAATTAATGACATACATATATATATATATATATATATATATATAGTGAATAACGGAAGGAAGATAGTAATATTCTTATGGAACTTTCTTGTACTAAAACTTTTCTTTATTTACATTTATAGGATAAAATTGTTTTTAATAAGTATATAGAAAATGTCTAGATGACATATATACGTACTCGAATTCGATCGAGAATCATATACGTATAGTCAAGTTCCAAAAGTTTTTAAGTAAACGTAAAATCTTGACCTTCGAACTCTCGCGAACTCGTAAATGGGCACGTTATAGCCCATCGAGATATCTCAGTTCTACAATATAAGCCCAAATATTAATTAAATAAATGGGAAAAAATTAATGTTAATTCTTTTCTGTCGATTTGAATGTTATTAAAAATATATCTATTCACTTATCCCATTTTTTGAGATATTTTAAACGAAGCGTAAAATTTTTCTGCAAAAAAAAAAATAAAAAAAAAAAGAAAAGAGAAAAGAAATATTGTAAGGGTTCAAGATCGTTGAAGGTTTTTAGAAACTACTCGAAAGGGTCGATGGCCATACGTGCAAACTTATTTAAAGCGACTCGCGCGAAGAAGTTGGCGCGGCACAGCCGATCGTGGTTCTGCGTTTACCGCGAAATTATAGTTCCGAACGCGATACACGGGCGCCACGAGTCGATCTACTCGTTGATTAAAATCGTGAAAAGGAGAAGGTGCGAGGGTTCTGAGGGACGATTACGAGAGAGAAAGAGAGAGAGAGAGAGAGAAAAAGGGGAGCAAGCACAAGCCATTTACGCGTACCCGCATTGCGGTCCCATCGTGCGAGCGAGTGAGGAAGAAAGAGATAGAGAATCTTCTTGGCACTTTGAATCACCCCAACCCCTTCATCTTTTTGGATGAAACCCAGATCGTCGAGCGTTATAACAGCGATGAACTGGCCACGGCAAAAACGGAAATTATGAGAAGGATTTTTAATAAAAGGTTCTCGAACGAAAGGAAATCGATGAGAGAGGTCTAGCATCATCGAGTTGATTTCTTGTTTTCCTTTTTTCTTTTCTTCTTTTCTTTTCTTTTCTTTTTGTTTCTTTCATTATTCTTTTTCTTCATTTTCGTTTCCTTCTTTTTTTTTTCCCCTCTTTCGTTTCGCACGAATATAATCGTCGTATACTATCGTCCCCATAAGCCATTAAATAACACCATGGATTATATCCCTTCAACAAGTTTTTTTCAAGTACTTCAAAATCTTTCAAGTCTTTCTTAAGAAAATTTTATAATAATAGAATAATAATTTGACAAGATTACACACACACACACACACACACACACACACACACACACACACACACATACACATACACATATATATATATGTATAATCTAAATATTAATAAATCTAAATAATTTTCTACAATACGTTTATAAAGGTATTTCTAATAAATCAAAAGAAAGATATAATAGAATCCATAAAGAACAAAATTCTTTATAACTTATAACAGAATAAATTTACGGACAAATCTAAATATGCATATGTATCGATGACGACAACGAAAAGATAACACAAAAGTGTGACATGAAACGTTTCGAAAGATCGTCGTTTTTCGAGATTATACGTTTGTCGTACGGAAAAAGGGTTGGGTGGCAACGAGACTGGCAGAGGGGGAGGAGGGGGTGGAAGGTGGTATTTGCGCGGGCCAAACGACCCAAATAGAGAACAAACAGTGAGGGTGCACACGTAACGGGTGGGAGAGAGAAAAAGAGAAAAAGAGAAAGAAATAGGAAGAGAAAAAGAAAGAGAGAGAGAGAGGCTCGTGCGTGCTGGTGGAAAGAGAATAACGAGAGAGTGAGCAAAAGAGAAAGAGAGAAAGAGAAAAAGAGAGAGAGAGAGAGACAGAGAGAGAGAGAGAGAGAGAGAGAGAGAAAGAGAAGGGTTTGGGATAGAAGAGAGTAAGAGGAGAGGGAGAAAAGGGAGGAAATGGCGCGCGTTACGGAGAAATGGCGCGGAAACTGGGGATAGTGACGGGCAATGGGCGCTCGCCACTGTCGTCTCTTTCTCTCTTTCTCTCTCTCTCTCTCTCGTTTGCTCTATCACTCTCCCTCTCTCACTCTCTCTCTCTTTCTCTCTCTCTCTCTCTCTCTCTCTCACACTCGTTCTCTAGCAGAACGAAAACTCGAACTGTGGAGACCGTGGGAGGACAACCACTCCCTGAGTTTTGCGTTCCCGTTGTACCGAGGCACCGAGTCGAAGGAGGGCAAGGAAGGAGTACAAAGGAGGAAACGAACTAGAATACCTTAGGAAAAGGGAATCGAGGAAGGGATGAAGCTGCCCGACCATAGAGAGAACGAATGGAAGAGAAGGAGCCCATTTCTCTTTTTCTCTTTCTTTCTTTCTTTTTCCTTTTTTTTCTTTCTTTTATCCTTTCTTTCCTTTCTATATTTCTCCTGCCCTCCATTCCTCCCTCTCTCTTTCTTTCTCTTTCGGATTCTTTCTTTCTTTCTTTCTTTCTTTCTTTCTTTCTTTCTTTCCTCTTTTTTAGGAATCGTGCGCGAAAACCATTGGTGGGATTAAGCTCGAGTTGGCCGAACTATTGGGCGACCCTTGGAATTCCTATCGCGAGGGCAGTAAAGACCTTCTGCTCTTAATGGACTGCGAGTAATGATCTCCGATGTTTGTGGCTTAAGCTTCGACCTTGAGATTAATGCAATGCCTCCTCGTTAACCGATGCTCTTGACGTTTCGTCGATAGGCAACCGTTTCTCGACACTTATCGTCTATTACAATTTTGTTTTGTTTTTTTTTTTTTTTGTTTTTTTTAATCCACGAATATTGTATTTTCTTCTTCTTTCTTTCTATGTTCCTCTTTTTTTTTTTTTTTTTTTTTTTTTTTTTTTATCATAAGAAAAGAGGAAGAAAAAAAAAGGGGGATGAAAAGTGAGAGAGGAGGGGAAAATAAATTTTTTACTTCCGTTTGTGACGTTAGCGTGTTAAAGGTCGATTTCGTACGGTACGCTCGTTCTCGAAATAAGTTCTTGAACGTAACCAGTTCAAAGAATAATAAAATCAAAAAAGAAAGAAAAAAAAAAAGAAAAAGAGAGAAAGGATCTCGAGATATTTTCCAAATGGAAGTTGGGATTTTTTTCGATTTCAGACGTATCCAACGTCTAAGAACGCTTTAGGTATACTACTCGTGGTAATCCTATCGACATCTAGCGGCATGCCGTACAACTTGAAGCTGCTAAACGATAGTAGTCGACGAAACTATCGATGAAAAACTTAGATCAAGATCATTGGATCGAACGAATGCATATCAATTAATAAGTTTGTCTCGTTTAAGCGGAATCTAATAGTGCTCTTGATTCTTGATTTCTAACAAAGGGATTTTAAGAAGACACATTATGATCACTCTTAATAATCGAGTAAAATAATAATTATCCTCAATATATCTCGATAATAAAAAAACGAGGATACATATTTCGAACGAGGTTCATACTTTTTCAAATATGTAAATCGATGTCGTAAAAAGAAACTTAACAAATGAAAAACTAATTATGTTTAATGGCTAATTATGTCCAAGCTCGTATTTACAAGAGAATACTTGAGAGTTCCAAGAACTGGAGGAACCTATAAAATTACTTCAAGTTATCTTCGTAACATGTGTTAACTCGTGTCCGACGTTTGTAATTAAAGCTTCCGTGTATTCTCGTTAAAATGTTTTCGATACTTCAAACGAATATCTTATTAAATATATATTTATGATCGTCATAATAAGGAGCACGATTCAAAAATGATTATTGAATCGTATAAGAGTAATGTAGACGAAAGAATAAAAACACAGGATTACCGCAGGATAACTTCTGAGAAGTTCGCGAAGAAGGGCCTGTTTAAAAGGATGAGAGGGATCGTTACGAGGCGCCACAAATGGCGATAGATTGAATTAAGATTGTGCGGTGGCCTCTTGGAAAATGAGCCAATTATGAATTAATTGCAACGTTACGGTAGCTCAACGGTGGACTTTAATATCCGATTATGTCTTAACAACGTATTGCAGATCGATACAAGCCTCGTTCATACTCGAACATCTCTCTCAGCTTCTTATGTTCAGATCTTATACTCTCTTAAGATGTGTTTATGAAATATCTTTTCTCATTGTCTTTACGCGTAACACTTTGTTTTTCATCGTTCACTCGTATTCTCTTTTTACCATAAGATTTATAGTAATCTTTTTATTATAAAATTTATGACGATAAATGTGTACTGTGAATAGGATGATAATTACGTACGTAGATAGTTGACGTGAAAATACGATTATAAAATTTATCCGGGAACATTCGCGAAACAAATATGTCCACTTATCTATTTAAATTATTATCTCTACGTGATTCGAATCATAGTCATTACTAAATGTCACAATAGAAAATCTGAATGAAGAATTACTTTCTAAATCATGCGAACGTTGTTGACTCATAATTAAAGGGGTTTCATTCAAAATCTCGATTCAACGAGACACATAATTTTTCTTTCTTATCGTTGACGATGCAACGTCGAGGGGTTATTCCTACGGCACTTTGCCAAACATTGTTTCCGCATTATAGTCTTGCCCCTCCCCTCCCACCCCTCTCTCTCTTTCTCTCTCTCTCTCTCTTCCCCCGTCATCCCTCGCGTATCACTATGACTCCTATTATTAACGTCCAAGCTCGTAGGTACGAGTACATACGAGATGCGAGTATGCCTGGCCTTTCTATACCCTTCGTTTTGTTCCTCCCTGTTCTGTGAGGGCTCTGAGAGGGTTTTGTGGTGCACGCGACCACTCGGCCAAAGTAACTTATAGCCTCTACGACTATAATTATTCGTTAACGGTAGGCAAAGAGCTAGAGGAGAGAAGGACGGTATTCCAACCATTGCCACCTTTGCAAGCCACGACATTATTTCAGAAATGTTCTCGTCATAAACGTCAACCGTTCCGTAAGCTCACCATAATGACAGGATTCTTCGAAAATTTCCTACTTTTATTCGGAACGTTAACGCCTTTTACTTAATTAACGACAAAACGATTTTACGTGTTGAGAAAAATCTTGAAAAATCGATTGACCTGTAAATATTCGAGACGAGTTAAAAGATACTCTTTCTATACGTTATATTTGAAAATTGTTAACACTTAATAATTTAATCTTTATTATCGTTGAAATTGAAAAATTAATACATTTAGATATATTAATGGCTAATGATACAAATTTGAATAATTTAAGAATAAAGTACAGGTATATGTATTGTTTAAAATACGAAAAAGAAAAATATGTATATATATACATATGCGTGTGTATATATATATATATATAAATATATAAACGCATCTTTTAAGAAGGTAAAAGGAAATCTTTAATAATAGAATAACATCTGTATAGAGAAATAATGGAATTGTATGACATGTGCCAATCCCACGTGTTTTCGAAGTCTGCAATCGTTAAAGGTGCGGCAGGGTAACTAGACCAATAACATTAGATATACCTCGGCGTGGGATCTTGTAACACCTACGTAACAATATGTTATTCCAGAAGCATGCTTGCCATTACCCTCTACAACGTCTATGGATGCCAAGTCTTGTTACTTGTGATCTAAGGATATGACTTTGCATAGACCACCGTCGTAAGATGGAGGAATAATTACGAGAGGCTGCCAGTGGCGAGTTGTTACATTTGACGTCATAATTTTATATTTTTATAAAATTTAATAGAAGAGAAAATTATGTGAATTACAACGAGAAACGTTCGTACAATTTCAAATATATTCTTTCAAATTATATTTAAATCTATTTAACGCTCGAATTTCTTTTATATAAATTATCGTATTTTATTATAAAGCGTGAACGACGATATTATAAAAATAATTTTTAATTAAATTTATATTAATCAAGATCCCTTTTATTTCATACGTAAATAAATTATGTAACTAGTTATATATGAGATTTATTTATTTTCTTTTTTTTTTTTTTTGTCGATGGAGATTATACGCTTCAACAAAAGAAAAAACGTGAAGCCGAATAATAAAGACATAGATATATCGTATGATATCATAAAATAGTTTTGAGAGAAACTCTAATCAGTTTAGAAGCACAAATCGTATCTTTAATCGTATGCTTCGTTCATATGCATTCGACGGGCCACCGATGAATCATGAAAGATTCTGGCAGACGACCAAAGTAGTCATGAATAGTAAGGTCAAGGGGTATGCTAGCGTCGTCGTAAATCAGCTCGAGGATACTCGCTATTTCAAGGTCAAGGGAGAAAAAAAAAAGTAAGGAAAGAGGAGAAAACGATCGAAACGAAAGGAAAGGGTCATAGAAGTGTTTTTTTTTCTTCTTTTTTTTTTTTCGTGAAAAACGAAGGTTAAAAAATGGCTGCAACAAAAGGGCTGCAACCCACGTAACGGTATTTTCTGATTACGGTATTGCCCCCTGACGTTTTCTCTTTGTATTTCTTTTTTTTCTCTCTCTCTCTCTGTTTTTTTCTTTTTTATTTTTTTTTACTACCATCTCTCGTCGTTTTGGCCGAACGCAGAGGTTTGACTTTTTTACGGCAATTTGAACGAGTGCCGTTGACTTTTACAACGATGCTTTTATGACCGGTATAGTGCACTGGTCGAACTCGCAAGTAGGGAGAAGGGAGAAGTATCTCTATACGCAAGGTCACTGATTGGTTCTGCCCTAAGACCGCACGTCGTATCTTCTTTTTTTTTTTCTCTCTCCCTATAAAATAACACTTCAAGGACGAAAAAAAACTACATTACCCACACTCAGCTCGATTGCAAGACATTGTTTTCCAATGTTATAAAAGTCTTGGCTTTTACGGTGGTTACTTCACGTTTCTTTTCCTATTCGTTGTCACTTTGAGCACAATATCTGGTAGTTAAAAAATAATACAGCAATGGTGGTAATTTAAATAAATATCCCTTTACGTGAAACATTATGTTAAAAGTATAATCATTTTAAATGAACGTAAATATAATTCGTCAAGAGAACGAAGAATTCCTTTTATTAACTTCTTCGAAGTTCTTCGGTCTAATTTAGAGTACTTCGCGAATTCCTTTAATGCCATTTGCGTTAAACGAAATTCACGTTCGCGTAATATCGTCCGAATGTAATATCCTCTTAGTAAAGAAGTTGGAACACCCGTTAGATGTACCAGCACGCACATGAGTTTCTGCGGAAAGACGGTCGTGGTAGGATGCCACGAGATGTATAGGCAATCTTGCAAATGAGAATCGTGAGTAACGGCGAACATTAGCACACACATACCATCGCGTTCTCTCCGCAAAAGTAAACGCATACATGCGTACCTTGAAAAAGAGAATATGAGTGTTCCAGGTGTGTATATATACACGGACTTCTTCTCGATAATGTCTCGCCGTTGGTGTTCTTTATGTCGTCGAAACTACGTTTGAAGTAAGAGGGAGAGGAAGAAAGACATTGAGGGAGAGAGAAAAAAAAAATAACGAAGAAAAAAAGCAAAGAAAGAGGGTAAAAGCAAAAAGTTGAGAAAAAGAGAAGAAGATAGAGATGCCAGAATGTAAAAGAAGACGTGCTTAATCTGTTACTCTTCGTTATTACATTTTAGAAGTATAAATGTTATCCTTCGTTAATGCTGTGTCTTTGAAGATCCTAACAATTTTTATCTATTTCTCGAATCAAGAGAACGTTGAAATATTAAGTCTCATTTAATGTATCTAATGTATCTAACGTAATTAATGCTTGATACGATTTTAAAAGAATTTTAATATTTTAACGACGATGACGACGATGACAGAACAGAACTGACGACGACTGAATAGGATCGATGATGAATGGGACTGATGATGATCACGACATGTGTCAAAAAAACACCGATAATCTTGATAACTCCGAAAAGAAATGATCTTGGGAAAAAAATATTCTTGTCAGATATTAATCTTTTGACACCATGCATATTATGTAAAAAATATTTTTTTCATTGTAATAAATCGAAGAGATATTTAGGTGGTCTTACTTAAGAGGACCACCCTATATATACGTACATATGTACGTATAAGTTGATGCTACGAGTATCGGTAGAATGGCTGGTGAGAGATAAATGCAATTATTTTTGCGAGACGATAGCGTGGGAATGTCAAGCGGTTATCGCACATTTTATAAACCATTAAAGTGTATAATGAATGGAACAACGAACATACGATGAAGCTCTTTTGTTTTATACGAATCGATGGTAATTCGCGAAATTCCGATTTTTGTGATATCGCCGAAATTTCATATTATGGATTCGACGAAATTAATATAAATATATCGTATATTATTAAACGTACGTAACTATTTTTCTGTATTTATATATTTGCACATTTGATATTTGATATATTTGAAATTTTATCATGAAAATGGGCCTAAGGATAAGGATGAATCTATCGTTTTTACGAAGCGTGAAATCAATTCAGCTAAATCGATTGAGATAATTCATATGGGACATAAAATAAAATATATAAATGATTTTTTTCATTTTACATATCATTATTGACCTATACTTCAATAAACTTTACAATGTGCATTACAAAATTCGTCGAATTTAATATTATCTTCATAACGCTAAACTTATAAATAATGAAGATTTTAGAAAGTTATGATTACGATAGTACATAACGATAAAATAATTTACTTTACAAAATGAAGAATCGAATATAGTTATAAACTCAGAATAATAAACATAATTTAATTAAATAAGAACATAATAGATATTTCAATAAAATTTCAAAATTGTGAATGCTATTAGAGATTGTGATTATTTTTGAAAGTTCTATGACCACCACAGAGAATTCAGATAATGTTGTATGATGAGAAATGTTGAATACCATGGAAATTAATCCGAATAGAATGGCTATATACTTTGGTTATGAATAACTTGGTTATGAAAGGAATAGTGTCAATTATCTCAACAATATGGAGAACTTCAATACCAGAGTCGAATAGCTATTAAAAAAAAAAAAAAAAAAAAAAAAATTGTATATACCCTCATCGAGCGATGTTCAATCTTTCAGATATTCCATATATATATATATATGAAAATTTTTATAATCATATGTTCGATTTGTTTTATGTACGTACATTTATCAGGTACGGAATAGACATTATCCCGACAGTGCTTCACCGGGTCTCTAGGACCTTACATTTATTATCATTCGAGTCACGTCCCAGCTATTTCGTTTCTGCTTAATTGTAGTAAAACGTACACTCGATCTACTGCGGATTTACGCTACTAGTCCTGTACGCAAGGTAGTTTTAACAGATTTACGTTTACACATCTATCTATATAAATTTGCAAAACTAATCTCTATAATATTGATTATATGTTCTACGAGAAAGATTGAGGTGTAAAAGATATAAATTTAATTCCTTATTCTCAAAATAAACATTTATAAACGAACAATCAATATTAGATCTGTCCTAATTGAATTTTATATTTTCTCTATTTTACAATTTTTTTTTTCTTTTTTTTTTTTCATAAAATATTAATTTTATTATGGATTAAGGATAAAGATCTTATTCTGATAATAATACTGAGGATAGAGAAAGTAACGTATTGAAAAATTTTTCTAAAGTATGAACGATACGTGATAAACGTATATCGAATCTTCATAGCATTCCAAGCAATCTTTCCAAGCCGTAAGCGAGTGCAAAAGCTTTGAAACGTCTATAAGCGAGCCAGAAGCTTTTGTAGGAGGTGCAAAAGAATGGTACCGCGAAAAGAGGGAGGGGAGGCCGTCCGTTGCTAACCTTTCTCTTGAAATGGGTCGTACTCTTGAACGAAATAGGCCATAGCTGCAGCAACCAATGGGTAATGCAACTCCTAGCGAAGTATAGTATACACACATCGTCTATGGGACTATACGGACACATTGGTAGGCTTCAACGAATGAGAATACATTGATACGTGTATTGGTATGTGAGATACACGTACACAATCTACGATACGCGATATGGTATTTCTAAAGTCTACAGTTCTATCCTAAGAGTTTCATAGTCCTGACTGAAAATGAGAATAGAAGAAGAAGGCGAAAAAGAGAAAGAAAAAGAAAGAGAGAGAGAGAGAGAAAGAAAGAATAGTTTCGTCGGTAGCCGCGTGCCACCAGCCAAAAAAGCACCTATCCTATCTG
Source organism: Vespa velutina (assembly GCF_912470025.1). Lineage (NCBI taxonomy): Eukaryota > Metazoa > Arthropoda > Insecta > Hymenoptera > Vespidae > Vespa > Vespa velutina. Next base: position 4,511,899 of record NC_062191.1, read on the forward strand.
GTACGATAAATGCTCTTTTGTGTTAGCACAACTGAAATCTCAGTCCTTATACTTAGTCCTGTGATTCATAAATAATGCATGTTCCTCGTACGATCTGTGCCGATACACGCCGTTATCATTCTACGTCGAGACTGAGAAATCGCTTTAATATGATAAGGATAAAATCGTGAAGATGACGTTAATATATTATTTTCTCGATCATCTTCGAGAATCACTTCTGTTACTCTTTTTTTTTTTTCTTAACGATTGGATTTATTACTGATAAGATGATGGGTATGAAGGTTTTTTAATTTTTAATTTCTTGATTTTTTTTTTCTATTTCTTCTTTTTTTTTCTTTTTTTTACTGATCTATTAAGCCAGAAAATTTAATGTGGACATATGAAATTTATTTCGATTAAAAATAAAATGATACGTTCAGGATTTATTTAAGACATATATTTAAAAAAAAAATCTAAATATGTTTATAACACAGTATATAAACAACATTAAATATCATTATAATATATTGACACTATTGAATCTGAGACAATCGTAAGACATCATTCATGATGTTTTTGTTGTTCAATCTCATCGAGACAGATGATTATGTTTAAATGTATTTTTTTTTTTTTTTTGTAGAAATTTTGTATTATAGTAAGAAAGCATAAGAAGATTCAGCAGCAGTCATATCTGGAGGGCGAATGTTACGCTTGATGGAAATTTTTAAGCGTTCATACGGCCTCGTCGCTTATTCTCATGCAAACTGGACGTCCCAATTAGGGGATAATTGAAAAATGAATGTAATCAAGTAGGAGTAGCTGCTTACGCACTCTTGTCTCGTAAAAAGATCTTTCATATACGTCGGCACGTATGCCCTCTTTTACGGATCGCACCTTTGTGCTTTATTATACTTGTCGCGATGGTAACTTGGTATATATTTTTCCTCCAGAACGTAACATGTGTGTCATAATTAGAGAACACCCTTTTAATTAAATAAAATAAGCTCGAGAAAACGTTTCGTAGAAGCAACGTGACCTGCCTATTGACGATCGAAATGGCTGTACGGTTTATAGAAAAATTATGCAAAGTACCGTCAATCCTAAATAAATAATGATAAATGGCTTGCGCAGCAAATATGATTATACTCGATCGAGCTGTTAAATATGGCAGCGATATGAATCAGGAAATTTGAAGAACTTGAACCTTGAATTTTGTTTTCTGTTCGTTTCTCTTGACATTTATTCTTCTTATTTTTATAAAATTTGTTTTTCTTATATTATAAAATAATGCATTACTCTCGTAACGAAAGTTTTAACATTTTGAACGTATTAATTAAAATATACGCTCGAGTAAAATACTTCCAATATAAAACTGACACTATTAATGAAAAGTAAAATTTTACAAGTAACATATACACAATATGAATTTTTAGATATATCGTATGTTTTGTGTCATGAAATATAAATAAAAATAAATAAATTTATCTTTTATCAATGATTAGCCAAAACAAACATCTAAAAATGAAAAAGTATCCATCCTCGTCCGTAGTATGTGGATCGATCGACATATAATATATGATACGCGTGCAACGAGGTGCGTATGCGGTAGAGAAAGGCCTGTTTTGTTGTACGTGTCACGTATAGACACACACAAATGCATAAGCTAGCACTCGCCACAGTTTATGTGCAACATTATCCCAACATTACACCCCTTCCGCTATGCGATCATACCCCTCTTATCCTCCCCACCGTGTAAAGTCGATTGCACGACGGGAAAATCGAGCAACCGCTGCAGGAGAGCTTGTTTACCAGGACAAAGCAAAATGATTAATCGCTTTGGTTGGCCGACATAGGAGTACTCTGGTTAATTAATCAGATATCGTGGAAATTAGCGCAAGCTAGCCTTCGATCAAACTGCCGAGAGCCGATCGAACCATCCCAAACTACGTTAGCTACTCGTGGAAACTCACGTTTCCTCTAATTTATAGCCGTTTAAGTCTCTCTATCAAATCGTGTCTGCGCTCGTTCGATACAATCCGATTTTACAAAACCATCATTTATTGCATATACAAATGGAATGACGAATTATTAGAAAAGTACAATTTTACAGTTCGAACTGTAATAGATCTTGAAAAAAATCATTCGTAATTCTACGTATCGTTTTGAAAAAAAAAACAGGGATAAGCTAACGAAAAAAAAAAAAAAAAAAAGAAATTATTTTTTATGCCACGATACGTACACGTTCGTCCTTCTAATTGTAAGTTCATAATTATTTCACATGATCAATCTGAGCAACTAAAAAGAAAGAACTTATAAAGATAAAACGAATGAGAGAGAGAGAGAGAGAGAGAGAGAGAGAGAGAGAGAGAATGGGAGAGAGGGGAGGAGAGATAGAGAGTCCCAAATCAGTAAGTCCGATCTCACTTCATCTCTTCTTCTATCTCCGTTCGAAAATATCCAGCGTCTCGAGTACGATACATGGAAAGTATGTATTCCCTTTCGAGACACCCGATAGAGAGTATAGTCGGCGTGTAGTTTCAGGGGTAGTTTCACGAAGGATAGATACGAGGGGAAGTTGGTGCGATTCGAAGTAGGGGTGGAAGTTAAGGGGAGTAGGGGATGAAAGAGAACGGGAGGTTTAGAAATATAGTGGGGATGGAGTGAGAAGGTAGCGGGAGGAAGGGAGAGAGGGAGGAAGGGAGGTAGGTGGTGGGTCGCGCACGCGGCCACTAGTGGGGGAGTAATGAGGTGGGGAGGAGGAAGGTGGACGGCAGTAGCGACGGCAGTTGAGGCGCATGAGCACCACTTTTATTGATTCCGTAACTGCCGCCATGACTGCCGTGCCGCCTCGTGGGGGTGAGTTCGGGTCGTTCGGGAGCTGTGCCGATGGAGGGGGAGGCCGGTGGATGCGGGCGAGCGGCTAAAGTAAAGTACGAGGGTGAGGCTGATGGGGTGGAAACTCTGCGGAGATAAAAAGGAACGAGGGTTGGTTCCGTGTCGGGACCGGTTCCCGGGGGGGGAGGGGGGAGGGAGGGAGAGAGACGATGTGCCGGAGGAAGAGAAGGGGTTAGCCCGCAGGAATATCAACATATCTTATATTGCGTACAAACATACAACCGGAATGAGTATAAACTTGAGATTCACCGTGATACTTTCGCAAATAAAACCGCCGGGGAATGGTCTACGAGTTAGCTACGAGGGTGGTGAACTTGGGGTGCTCCTATCACAGCTAGTTGCCGACTCTTACGACGACGGACCTGAATTTTCTATGTACGTTCTACGATTTACCGAAATGCGATTCGCACAAACTTCTCTATCGACGTTTGGCTCAACGACTAACACCGCAAAACCCTTTTGGATACGCATCGAAACGATTTATATTATATACTTATATTATCTATTTCTTCTAAAGTAACTAAGTAACGATTCATATTATTTTACATAGACATATTCGTCGCACTCGATTTATGATGTAAGAATTGAAAAGTTCTAAATGTATCAATGAATATATTAATAATGGATAAAAGCTAAATGTAATAGAATAATTTTGTCTTGGCACGAGTAGACTCCGTCGTTTATAGGTACTTCTAATGAACCATTTATCCTCTTAATTTATAGGAAGGCATTCAAACGTGAAGGTCTACTTTATATATATATATATACATAGGTATACTTTATATGTATATATATGTATATTATATATATATATATATATATATATATATATATATACATATATAGGTATATTAGATATATACATATAAAAGAGTCATCTTTGCTTCTGTGTAGAATTATGCCGTATGTAAAGGCAAGAGAGAAGAGGTAATTGAGGAAGGGGTCAAGAAACTACTCGTTCGTGGATTGGTGGAAAGGATAGGCTTCCGGATGACCGTGGGTGTACATAGGCCCTCCGATTAGAAAGGGTATGCGCCGATGCGTAAAGATAATTAAGCCGGCTGATCTATGGCCGTTTCACGAGTTCGCTCGTTATCTCCTCGGTACCTCGGCCGGCACCCCTTGATATTTAGTTCAGTTTCGGATATACGGGAACATCCAAAGCCGATGATCTCCCCTCGTGCCTCTCCTCTTGAACCAGTCCAACGGTATGGGAGTTCAGAGCTCAGAGGTCGACGTTCAACGGTCGACGGTTTTCGGTATCCATCCCCGATCCCTTCTATGTCTCTTCCCTCTTCCACCCTCGCTACGTTTCCATCCCTCCTTATCCTCCTTCTCTACCTTCTCCTCCTCTCTCTCTCTCTCTTTCTCCCTTTCTTTCTCTCTCTCTCTCTGTCTCTCTCTATCTCTCTCTCTCTCTCTCTCTCTCTGTTTCCCTCTCACTCACCCTCTCTCTCTCTTTCGACTGCTTTATAGTCTGGAGCCGCTCCATCGAGGGTGCATCCCATTCCCGGCTTTAATTGAGACATAAATAAGGTTTGTTTGGCTTTGCCATTCAACCGACTGGCTATCCCTGGGAATTGGGATTGAGGCTTTGCCAATACAACCCGTTCTGCATAATGGCGACGTTAAATTTTGCTTGAACGGAAAAAGGAAAGGATTTTTTTCCCTGACGCGAGTACGTGTCCGCCTAGTTTTCAAGGACTCGAAAATACGACAATTGCCGGTGCGTTAGAGTCTCAATCAGTTTACCTTCCGTTGGCGAAGGGAGATTCGCTTGGAATTTTCTTTTTTAAAAGGCGAGACAGTACTCGAACGTTCCTACGAACGTTCCTTTTTCTCGTGTTTTGCGAAAAATCAATGCCGATGAAAAGTTACGAATAGAAAGAAATGTTCGATTTTGAAGAAAATGTGAAAAAAAGAAGATTAGAAGAAGAAATAAATATCTTTATATTATATATCATTTTTAAATGGCACTTCTTTAACATCTCTCTTTGTTTCTCTCACTTTTTCTTTCTATTTCTATCTCGAATGGTTTTACCCCGTTGTGAGTCTACGCCCTGCTGTTTCCAGAATCTTCGTCATTGTTCTTGTTGAGATATCGATGGCAGCAGGTTGAGTTAGTGCACAGGGACGAAAGAAGAAGAAAAGAAAAAAAAAAAAAAGAAGAAAAGGCGCGACACGACGACCAACCAGATTCGAGCCGTGAATCTGGGTAGGCGTATGGGCGTAGGCGAAAAAGAAGAAAAGAGATAGAGAAAAGAGAGGTGGAGATTCCAGGTAGGTTAATGCGTCCATGCAATGGGAGTCTCGTGCTAGTAAGATCGTAATTTTCGTTAGCCAGGTATCTCGAAAGACTTACGAGCAACCTTTGTACGTTGCCGGCAGGCTCTATGCGATACAAGTTAATCCCACGGATCCTCATCGTACACCCTTCGTTCTTTTTCCCCTTTCTTTCTCTTCTTTCAAGGTCATTTCGTATCTTAATCTATAGAGCTTTGTGAATAGGTATTCTCGTTCATTATAAAGGTGTATATATATATATATATATATTCTTTGAGATAGGTACCATGGGACAAATTTTTTTTGTAGCATTCGATAAAGATTATATAAATCAAATTTTCTTTTCTTTTTCTTCCTTTTTTTTCTTTTCTTTTTTTTCTTTTTTTTTCTTTTTTTTTCTATAATAAAAATAATTAAGATCCATTAATCGAATTTCATTCATATGAAATTCTATTATAATAATATCCATTAGTGTTGATAATTTTTGATTTTTCGTGTCAAATTATAACTCAGGATTTGTTCGCATGATCGTTTCGGTATCCCTTTTGGCTACCGGAAGTGGCTAAAAAAAACCTGCGGGTTTCAGTAATGGGTGGGTGGACGCGTACCATACGTCACCCTCGGTTTAATCTCGCTTCTCGTTTATGCTACTGCGAAATGGACGAAACGACTGCGAGCTCGATCTCACCCTCCTCACTCTCTCCCTCTCTCTCTCTCTCTCTCTCTCTCTCTCTCTCTCTCTCTCTCTGTCTGTCTGTCTCTCTAACTCCAGTTCTGTGGCGATTTTGCTGATGTATCTCGACCGTCGTTCTTTCCCCCCTTTTGTCTCGCCGCTTCGCGAGGATGTAAATGTCATTGGCGCCGTGGCGTCGCTTCGAGATCGGCACTCCAGGATAAAACTGTTTGGAGATAGAGAAACGAGCTTGTTCTGCGAGGGTGAAACAAGATATTACGACTCTTGTTTTCGAAATATAGCTTTTGAAAATTCAAAATACAACGTTATTTGTCACAACGTTCTCTTTTTTTCTTTTTTTTTGTAAAACATTTTTTAAAATGTTAGTCTTTAGTAATCGACACGAATCTTTATCACAATAATTCAATATGAAATTGAATTAAAATAAATAAATAAATAAATAAATAAATAAATAAATAAAACAAAATTATAGGTCATTATTTCATGCGAAAAAAAATTCTATGTCAAATATGTCGTATAATGTATTTACATATTTACGTATGTATATCATTATTTATATTTACGTTTGTATAATTTACAATTTGTTTCAGACGACAGCCAAATAAAGAACGTTTGTCTCGACGACCCTTTTACCAAGACAAAGAAACATCCAATATACAAGGGAAATGATTCCAAGGGAATAACGTGTACGCCATTGGTTGTGAATTATTGACTGATATATGCGTCTCCGACCATGCACAGGATTCTAATACCATTTCTCCCGCCTTCGCCTACCTTGTTCTCCACCTCTTGCCTTCTTGCAAGCAACCGAGCGTTCCTATCCCTCCCTTTCTATCTCTCTCACTCTTTGGTGCACCCTCCTACTCCACAGGGGAGCATCTTCCGCTAATGAAACGCCGGTGAGCTACAGTCACCTCGTGCCGGTAGCTTTTACCATGAAGCTAGCCTGAAATCACCCTCGCGACTTACTAATACCACCCTTCTAAATCCAATGAACGTGGGAGGTTTAGATTATTCTGAATCTCCTTTAATTCGGGACGCGATACTTCAACGGCACTCGCTTCGATATATCGCGTTTACATTTTCTTTTTTTCTTTTTTCCTTTTCTTTATTTTTCTCTACCGTTCTCTTCAAGTCTTTTAAAAATCAACTTCCTATAAACGACCAACTGATTTAGATAGTTTCAAAATCGATTTACAAAGTATCATGTATTTCAATATTCTATATCAGTTGTTTGTCATCTAATAAATACTTTGTCGATTTCAATAATTTCAATAAGATATTTTATTTGATTTATCAAATCGATAAGAATGAGGAAGACGGGAGTGGTCGAGTTTCTTTTTCTTCAGATAAATAACCAATCCTGTGAAATAGCTTTCACTAAGATCAACAAAACCTTAGAGTGTAATAGTCTCTATCCTTACCTGTTCCTTCGGTTGATATACGAATCGAAACGAGGGAAGACCGAAACGAGCGATGTTGGGAGACATATATATATCAAGGTTACGATCTCGGAAAGCTTTGCTCGCCACCTAAATACGCGACTAGATCTTCATTACGAAGGGAAAACGAATCCCTCCGTTGCTTCCTTCGGGAAACGAAGGCAAACCCGCGTGATCACGCTGACGTGGATGGCGGAGAAACGGTCGCGGAATGACTACGGTAGATAGTAAATTACGTTTCCTCGTAACTATGGATACGTCGGCTAATGCTAATTTAAGATGGCATCCATTGGTCTGCGTTTAACCATATACTCGATATAAAACTTAACTAACGTTGTGTATCCTTCGAAGGGGAGAAAACTTTTGGAAAATTTTCGATATACTATTTACTTATTATATATCTAATGAAGTAGTTGCGTAAGATCATAAAATTGAGAATAACTCAATTCAGTAAGCGACACGTCAAAATCGCGCTTAAGTTTAATCGAAGGAGAAGAAAAAAAGAAAGAGAGAGAAAGAGAGAGAAATCAGAGAACAAAAAAAAAATAATAATAATAAAAAGGAAGAAAAAAATATTTGCACAATTTCTACAAAATGGCTATTCGAACTTTGAATTCCGAGATACCGAACAGGACTAAAATTAGTGTCTTATCGTAGTATCCGGCATTAATCCGCTCGGCACGCGTTTAACTCGTCCAATTAAGAATGATATACGCGTAGAATTTTCAAAGTGCCATTTAAATATGCAATGGCTGCACGGCGGCCGGGATCGCCTTGCATATCTAAGATACTCTCTCTTTTCCTCGGGCGAATGCACGGCGCCGTCGCCGTCGCCGTCGCCGTCTCCGCCGACGGCGAAGTAAGAAAGGAAGGAGAGCTTCTTGAAGAAAAAAGAAAAGGAAAGTAAGATGGAACCGGATGTATGTCGGGCACGTAGCCGCGGGGATTGCCTCGATGTGCCATAGAGGCAATCATGCCGGCAATGCAGAGGCCCATCTTATCGCGTTACCGCCCTGCATATACCCGAGAACCACCCTTCTCTCTTTCTCTCTGTTTCTTTCTCCATCTCCTTCTTCCTTATTCTCCTTCCTACTTCTATCTCCGTCTTCACCCTTCACCATTTCGAAGCTCCCACGGAACTATTCCCTGTATATTTACCGTCTTCGTGCTTATGAGCGCCTTCTTCCTTAGCACGTCTTTTGAAATTCGTAAAATGTGGAAATTTACATTTTCCGATCCTTTCGGGAACCCCCTTTCTTTTTCGAAAACGACCATATCTCTTTCTCTCTCTCTCTCTCTCTCTTTCTTTTTCTTTCTTTCTTTTTTTCTTTCTTTCTCCTTTCATCGATCTAGCTTTTCTTTCTGAATAAATCGCTACTTCCTCTCTCTATCTCTCCCACTTTTTCTTTTTTTCTTCCTCTCATATCGATTTCGAACGATCTCATTTGAACTCCATCCCTTGGAATACAACTTCCCTTTGGACGATGAATGTTAAAATTTATGAATATATTTCATTGAATTCGATTGGAGGTCTGCTTAACGATACTTCCCTAATGCATAGACTGCTCAGTATATTTTACATAAATCAACACCGTTCGTTTTTTGAACAAAATTTTTTAAATATATTAAATATAAACTTTACTCCCTACGATATACAATATATTAAACGTTTACGATTCATTGTTCAGTGCAAAAACGAACGTTAAGAATTTATCATAGTTACATACGTGGATAGTTGCACGAGACAGTTTCAGATATTTGTTTGACTAACGTTCGAGTTACCTCCCACCTATCGTGATTCGTCTTATCTAAAAGCATTCGCATATATGATTTTCAACGCGATAAATAGCGTCCTCTTTGAACATTTCTTCTTTTTTTTTTTTTTTTGTATTTTTTTTTTTTTCGTTTTCTTTTTCTTTCGTTTTTATTCTTTTCTCCTTTTCTGTTATTTTTTTTTTCTTTCTTTCTTTCTTTCTTTCTCATGAATGTGGCCAATGTAGACAAGCCGGGAAATGTATTCATAAATCGTAGTTCATTACCGAGCGTGGGCCGCGAGCGCGTGCTCCTGCGAGTACCAGAGAGTAGTAGGAAAAGGAGGAGAAGAAGAAGAAAGGGGAAAGGGAAGAAAAGAGAAGCGGGAAGAGGGAAGAGGGAAAAGAGAAGAGAGAAGAGGGAAGAGTGGAACGACGTAAAGGTTCCGTAGCACATCAGCATTCAAAGTACTGCAAGTAGGAGAGCGCGGTTCTCGAAGATAGAGGAGGAACAAAAACCATCGTTGAGAGAGAGAGAAAGAGAGAGAGAGAGAGAGAGAAGAGGATGTTGCATTAATATTTATACGAGAAAAGAGGGGTTTGCCGCTTAGAAGGGCGAATGAGAAAAAGAGAGACATAGAGAGAGAGAGAGAGAGAGAGAGAGAGAGAGAGAGAGAGAGAGAGAGAGAGAGAGAGAAAGAGAGAGAGAGGGTATGAAAGGACCGAGAGAGGGAAGGCGAAATGAAATGCAAATGCTTTAACGAGCCACTGAGGGACTGCCTGGGCATATCCTAGTCTCGCTCACGAATGTACCTTCCTCTCATCAACGCTAGCGTTATAATGCATACGAGTGATTCTCGTTTTGGACCACGTCCACGTTACCGTCTACTTACTTCCTTTTATACTTCATCGGCCACGACGAATTCTACTAAAGTCTTCTTTACAAATTTAAATAAATTTCATTGATACAATCTAACCAATGATTTCTTTTGATTTCGAAAATTAAAAAGAAAGTTTTTATTGAATTTCTAGATACGCACGTATCTTATCATTATTTTTGTGAATTGAAATTGGTGAAAGGGTAATTATGTTCTCTCGAATAATGTCCATCTTCAATTTGTTGTTCTCCTCCATTAAGGAGGTAACCATTTTTTCAACCTTTTATAATTTTGGATGTAAGCGATACTACAATCGTTCCTGTAAAGTCTAATTAAATTTTCGTTTTCTCTCACCTCTAATGTCTTACATCGTCCGCTAATTAAGTCATAGGAATAACCAAGCTCGGAATTGTAGGTGCAAAACGTGATAGGTGGATCGCGTTCGTTGTTTGCAATTCGACCCATGGGATCTTGAAAGGGTGGTGATAAGAGGGTAGGAAGGTTTAGCATGGCCATTATACAGATCACGTGGTGATTGGATTTCTTGTTGAGTTAGTAGATCAACAAGGAAGGTGGATAGAAAGATAGCTGTCCGTCCGTAGATGGCTGCTGCTTTTTCGGTTGGCTGCTTGGATCGTAGACTGACTGCTAGTCTGCTAGCTAGCTGGATGTTTAACTGGTTGGTATGGTTGGATGGTAGCTGGCTGGTTGGCTGGCTGGCTAGCTAGCTGGCTGGCTGGCTGGCTGGCTGGCTGCTGCTGCTGCTGCTGCTGCTTGCTTTCGAGGGTAACAGTACCCTCACAAATCCAAGTCCAACTCCATGGCTTTCATTATAAATCCACCTCCGCCTCTTTCTCGACACTACGTTACTACTACACGTAAATGGAAAGAGAGAGAGAGAGAGAGAGAGAGAGAGCCCCTTCAACCCCTAACTTTCAACCCACATTTTCCACAATCCATTATATCATTCGGCTCCCTTCTTTCCTTCTCTTCTTTACCCTCGACAACCCTCTCGTAGATTCGCCTGCCTAGGACGAGAAGAGCAAAGAAAGCATCGCGAATGTATTTTTCAATTTGGAATCTTGCCAGGTTGAAGTCTACGCGCAAATCGGAAAATTCTCCTTTGAATTCCTATCTCTTTCACCGTTTACTCGTGTATCGTCATTCCTAATGTCCGCTAAAAGAAAACTCTACGACGTTCTTATAACGTTCTTTAATCTAGTCGTTCAGTACAATTATCGATACACGAAAATTCATTTCCTTTCTATGGAATGAATCTACGTTGTGATATAATTTAAATCATTGCCAATTGTAAGTACAAATGAAAATAAATTACTGTAAAGAGATCCTTATTGCTGATATCACTTTAAGAGATTTTTTTTTTTTTTTTTTTTTTTGTAATCAAAAAAAGCTCGAGGAAGGGAAAATATATTATTCCAAGAGTTACCTACCCTTTTACGTTTCGACCCCTATAATTTGCTAAATTGAGACGGTCTAAGATCATCTAATCACCTTTCATCATGGAGCAAATAGTGAAGACGCTCTTTCGCAGATTGTCCGATGAATCAATGGGACCGTAGGAAAGTTTACCAGAATTGGATTACTTTGCCGTAATACATATTCTTCTGTGCGTTCTACCATTCCATTCTACCAGGAGCAAGACCGACGGCGAGCCAAGTCTATGGCCAAGCGAACTTTGCAACTGCGCTTTCCAATTTGGCACGCCGCCAGCCTCGGGGGTATTACGCCATGAAATAAATGAAAATTTACAATCGTGCATTTTAATATCCACCGATAGGCGCCTCTCTCTCTCTCTCTCTCTCTCTCTCTCTCTCTCTCTCTCTCTCTCTCTCTCTCTCTTTAACATGCATTTTTCTGAGAAATACAAGAAGTGTATTTTTACGGTTGTCATAATTAACATTTTAAGATATCGCTAAAAAAAAATGTTCCGATAGAAATTTATAAAGAAAGAAAGATGAAAAAGAAAAAAAAAAGAAAAAATGTTAACAACCATTGATATACGATTATATATGATTATGACGAGGATCATTGAATGATCCTCGCATGAAATACAATGAAATAGTATATAATCATTTTAGATTATTCTATGTATCGTGTAAGTGTACAATGGACACGTTTCTCGCGTAATTTTGATCCATGCCGACCGAAACGTTAAATTTGGCCGACGGAGTATCGTCGGTTTGGAAAACATGCTCAGGTCGGCCGACGGCTGTGTAACAGCATCTGGGACCATATCCCAAGACGCCTTACAACGGTAAGGCGACGAGGTTAGATTAGTGGGGGTGGAACACGTGTTCGATGTTCAGGGTAGATTCGAAATCGAGAAGAGAGAGAAAGAGAAAAAGAGAGAAAGAAAGAGAGAGAGAGAGAGAGAGAGAGAGAGAGAGAGAGGTGAGATAGAGGAGAGAGAAACGAGGAGAAGAGAAAGATAGAGGAAGGCCGGTAGAAAAATAACGTTAGCAAGGAGGGTTGGGTGGTAGCCGAATGGAGTAGGTAAGACGTCGTTATGCGCATCCGGTGGTCCTACGAAATTCGAATCTGAACTCGACCAAATCGAACTTGCTAGCGAGTTTCCATCCTTCCGATACGAGCCGTATGCGCGTGCGAAGACATCCTGCGACGACAGTAAATCACTATCCTCGAATATTAGAATATTTTTAATATCCGTCGAACGTACGAATCTCTTTTTCTTACGATCTTTATTGAGAAATTACGATAATAAATAAAGTTAGAATATAAATCTGATAAATTTCATAATGAAATGTCCTTTAATTTATCTTAATGGTAAAATAATAAATAAATTTTATATAAAAAGTATCATCCGTATGCGTATAATAAATGTACAAAATAAATAAATATGTGTATTACTATTCTTTATTAATAATAATAAAAAATTTCAATAATAATAATAATAATTTATTAATAATAAATAAACGACGCAGATGAAAGTTTCGTTCTAAAAAAAAAAAGAATTTCATTTATTATAAGATTTCACTGATAATTTGCCGTAAAACCGTGTGCACTTGTAGTATAGTACCGTTAACGTCTGTTGAGAGTACAAATACCAGAAATCATGCTTTATGTTTGGAACGCACTTACCAGCTCGCTATACTAACTACGTTTAGAACGGGCCATTGACTAGACTTATTGGATTATCTAACACGGAGAGCTTCGATGTTGCTTATCTTTGCTAGATCTTAATTATGTTTGAGAAACACTGTCAGATGGCTTACTTCACTTCTTTTTAATTTATTTATTAACATGCGAACAACATGAATTGCCAATAACTAAATGCTAAAAGTTGAATAAAACTAACGAAGGAACAAAGCGAATTGTTTTAAATTATTAATGAAAAAATATTAAATCTATATATGAGCGTAAAAAAAAAAAGAAAATGAGCGTGAGAATAGAATTTTACAATTAAACGATCTAGAAATAAAAACGTATAAATTGTTGGCATCAATTATTCATCAAATTAATGAATGTCGCCATTAAAAAGAAATACATAAAAAGAGTATACTTTGATAGGATGTAGGAAACTGTTAATACAAATGGAGATATTTGTAAGTCGATAGGATAACTCGGTAGCATTATATTAAAGAGAAGGAGAGAAAGAGAGAGAGAGAAAGGGAGAGAGAGAGAGAGAAAGGTCGAATTACCCAGTGGCGAGATTTTCTGTATTTGGTGTACGACGTCAGCTCGTGTCGGACAGCCAGAGGCGCATAGATGTCGGCTAAAATGGCGCTACTAAAGCCAAATGGGTCATTTGATTCGAAAGCGATATCTCCCTTATGAGGGATCTGTGTATACCTATCCCCGGGCAACACCCTCGCAATATGCATATTCGTGAAGCCACGCGAGATTCCTATAACGTGGTAGCTGAAAAACTCAACCTGTTAATCCGAGACGAAATACAAAAGGCTTACGGCGAAATCACGTCGTGATGTCCATTTAGATCTTTCTCCTGAAAATGAAAGTAAAAACTGGAAGAGACGTCGCGTCAAAAAGTGCGATAAAAAATATCAATCCTTTTATTTAATTTTTAAATTAATAGAGAAAAAAAAAAAGATAGAAAAATGGCTATCAGTTGACATTGTTTTCTTTTCCGTTTGTTTTCTTTTTTTCTCGCTTTCTTTTTTTCTTTATTTATTTCCGTTCTCTCTCTCTCTCTCTCTCTCTCTCTCTCTCCTTTTTTTTTTGTTTTTTTTTTTCTTTTCTTTTCTTAATAATTTAATAATCGTGATTTCACGAAGCGATCATAAGGATCCTATCCTCCTATAAAAATTATTCTTCCATAACGTACTCTGTAATGCCATGCATCCTTGAATTTTTTCAAGTCCTCATCTATGCTAGGCCTCCCTTCGATAATTGCATACGTATCAGAGATAATTACGACTTAATCGGTAGGAAGCTGATCTTGATTCAAAAGTTGGATTCAAATTTGTTACGACCCCGTTCTAATTTAGATCGATTCAGTCGATAATTGGCCAAGCTCACGTCCGTAGGCCATAGATTGGTTCGAGCGAGAGAGAAACGCTTTTCCAGTGGAGTTATACGGTGTTTATCGGACCATATCCCCAACCAGCCTCCAATTCCAATCCAGCGGCTTAGACCAGAAGGTTACCGGTGATCCCACCCCCTTTTCCTCCTTTAACCCTTTCTACAACGATAGGCCATCCTGACTTCTCGTTCCAACGTGATTCCGTTTCCACGTGTGCGCTATCGTACCAATTTTTCGCTTCTAACGTACCTAAACGTTCTACGATTTCGCCTAGGTGTTGCTTCTTCGTAAATAAACGTTCAAACCCTTCTCTCCGTTTCTTTTTAGATAAGGAAGAAAAAAAAACATTCTTCGATTCTCTATGGTTATTCCTAAAAAAAAAAAAAAAAAAAAAAAAAAAAGAAAAAAAAAGAAAAAAAAAACAAGAAGGAAAAAGGAAAAACAAACAAGAAAAACTTGGAATAGAGGGGGAGAGGAGAGACAAAGTATTTTACTAGATCGATATGCTGCAGCAATTTTCATTGCTGACGATCTTGTTTCTCTCATAATCGTTGAATAATAAAGAAAGAACAAAAAGAAGAATCTTTTCTCTATTGCGATACAAGACATAAGAGTTAGACGAAAAACGGAAGCCATTTTGCTTTGCATACCGATGATGTAGACGATCGTTATCCCGGTTCTCCTTATTGCAAAGTCGTCGATGCACGTCGACGATTTCTCGAGGTAAACCCTCGTACCGTTCGCCACGGTTTTTGATTTTTATCCCCCGCATCCTTAATTACGCACGACGATACTACAATGATCACGTCTCATTTCTTTTGTAACATTTATATTTCCATCCAAAGTGGATATCATAGACAGAGTAAAAGAGAGAAAAAATGAGTGAGAGAGAGAGATAGAGAGAGAAAGAAAGAGAGAGAGAGAAAAATAAGAGAAATACTTCCAAAATGGGTATACCGTTTTTTTCAATTGTATTTAAATGAAGCTTATATTCCGAGATAACAGTGATAACGTTTCTTCAAGATAATTGGAATCTCGCGTGCAAGTAATTAATGCTACGTTGATTAAATCGAGAAAATTTCACTACTTTGCGTGGTAAGTAATTATTATATATTTCTTATTA
>NC_062191.1:4529965-4559965 GCF_912470025.1 Vespa velutina
CCTACATGCATTTATCTTGCGTATACGAATATTATAACACGTATAACCAAAAAATCACATTGCAACTATATCGCTGAGGGCTACTATTTCAGAGGATTCGTACGTCGCGCTGTTTATAGTAGCTATCAACATAACTGTTAACGGAGGGCAAATTTAATGTAACGGCTTCGCGTTGCATTCCATAATTCGTGGAGCTTTCGAGATCGGCCTGGCGTGGGCAAACGAAAAGCAGGGGAAAAGAGAGGGTTTTCCTCTTTTGCAGACATATAGATCTAAACTCAACACAGTCCCACGTAAGCCCCGTACCAACGCCGGGATTTAAACTCAAGCGCGGAAAGCTTATACAAAGCTTCAAATTTATTGGATGGAAATCCTCTCGGCGTAAGCGTGCAAGTTCCCTACAGGGCCGAAGTTGCTCAGAAGGATTAACACTTTCCTATCTTCTGCTCGATGTGCAGCCATTCCCTCCAACTATATTCCTCTTTTTCGTTCTACTCTCTCCCTATATATATCTCTCTCTCTCTCTCTCTCTCTTTCTCTCTCTCTCTCCCTCTCTCACTCTCTGTCTCTATGTTTGTCTTTCTCTTTCCCCTATATCATTTTATTTTTATTTGTCTCCTACGCCGTAGTTTTTAGACTCTCATCTCTTCGAATCGCATGTAGATGTACTTACTTACGAGATTTACTTTTCAAACATGCTATCCTACGGGAGACATTTTGTATCTTTCCAGAGAGTCACCGTGAAAGCAAAAATATACCAAGTGCATGAATTTTTCTAATATTTACCATTAAGCCGAAATATATGTTGGATATATTCGCATTAGATATTATTTATCTAGTATTCTACGTGAACAAAAAAAATGAATAAAATTTTTGTATTTTAAAGAAATTTCATTGTTAATTCGTCAAAAAATTACGTCAATGAGAAAAGTCAATGATTGACAAGTGCAAGTTGAAAAGTTTAATCGTCGGGAAAAAAAAACGAATAGGAACAACGAGGATTCCACTTTCGCTCGATCGCGATTTCGTCCGACGATAAACAGAAAGGAGCTCGTTAATTGTTTTCATTGCAAACGAAGAGATTATCATGCGATCCCCATCGGTAGGTGTAGCAGAGACATAATCGTTATCGTAGATTGAGTAGCACCAGATACAAATCTCGGACATATGGGCTCGGTTATGCGAGAGTTTCGCTCCTACGAACGCAGCGCCATCGTTTACGCGAGCGATAAACGAAACGGATGAAGAGCCACGTCTATACGAGCTTAATCTACGATTTTCAACGATCACGTTAACGATCTAATGCCCTTACGAATTTTGAAAATCATTTGGAATGATCTCGTGTATTTTCGTCATTTATATCGAACTATGATATTTATTTTTGTTTTTTTTCTTTGTTTTTTTTTTTCTTTTTTTTTTGGTCATTTTTTCAGACATTCCTCATCGATTAACAGATCAGAAATAATAGTAATTCTCCTTATTAATGATTAATTGGATAGTTTATTGAACGCTCACTCACGTAAATGTCTATAATCACGAGTATCATAATCTACGAATATTCTTTCATTATAAAAATTATAATTCGATTATTTTTAATAAAATAACTATCAGTAGCAAGAGGACTATGATCAATCTCCAGTTGATTCAGTTAGAGTATAGATATGTAATTCTTTTTTAAATCCTATTCTTAACACGAATTCCAATCGAAAATAGAAGATCCACCAACGAAGATGGCTCGTTCGTTTAAAGAAAGAATTCGAAGAAAAGAAGAGTCGCATTCCCGGTGATCGCATGATCTTTTTTTTTTTCTCTCGCTAGAACGACGACGATATCTTTTTGAAAGAGAATAAAAAAAAAAAAGGAAGGAAATAAAAAAAGAAAGAAAAAAAGAAAGAAAGAAAAAAGAGAGAAAGAGAGAGAAAGAGAGAAAGAGAGAGGGAGGGAGAGAGAGAGAGAGAGAAAAAAAGTTCGCCGGTGGTGGCCTCGAGTGTACACTGTGGAAGGTCGATTCGTTGCTCCGGGTGCAGGGCGCGAGCGAATAAACAAGATATATCGCGGCACTCCGCACATACAATTATCGTTATAATCGTATTTTTCGAAAAGCTTCCGCGCGGCAGCCACCCTCTTCTCCTTCCACCTCCTCTTTCTCCTCTTCTTCTCGTTTCGTTTCAACCCACTCCACCTCACCCCTTCGTCGTCCTACTCATACAGAAACGTGCGAGAAGGTAGAAGTAGGATGTGAAAGAGAAAGAGAGAGAGAGAGAGAGAGAGAGAGAGAAAGAGAAGGAGAGAGAGAGAGAGAGAGAGAGAAAAGGAGAGAGAGAGAGAGAGAGCACGCGCGCGCAGAATCCCTGAAACTTTCCTGCTAGGATTTGGTAAGCGAGGCGAAAAGGCGAACTTGCTCCTGGAAAGGAAATACTACCCAGGAGGGGGTTCCCAGGGTAACGAAACTACCGTCTTTCTCGACTGTACCCAAGGAACTAGAGGAGCCCCCGTAAGGAGATACGATGTTGAGTAGGTTGTCACCAATGTGAAAAATAATTCTCTTGAGCGTCGCTACAATGTTTTGACGTGAAATGTAAAACGCTCGCTGCGACGCTCACAAATAGCCAGACGAGTGAATACTGACTATTCTTTGGACACCTAATCCTTTTATCTCTTCTCTTGTTTCGTTTCTTTTTTTCTTTTTTTTTTTCTAAATTAAACGATACAGTAAGCAATGTATTAAAACGATACTTAATTTGTGTTATTTTTCAACTTAAACAAAATCAAATTTATAATCCCTCTTTGTACGATAAGTATATGAAAAGTTTAAAGAGAGAAAGAGAGAAAGAGAGAAAGAGAGGGAGAGGGGGAGAGAGAGAGAGAGAGAGAGAGAGAGAGAGAGAGAGAGAGAGAAAGGAAAAGCGTCCGTGAAATTGCAAAGACTAGAAGCAAAGAGGATCCTGGAAGAAACTGGAAGGATATAAAAGGATCTGGAGCGGGTTGCCGGGCGGAGATAATGGGAGTCTTGAAATTGGATTATCAATCTCCGAGACTCCCCGAGCTCATCGCACAGGTATTCCCCTTTCATCTTTGAAATTAAGATGCAGAAAACTTTTTCTGATGTCGGACTTTAAGTATTCTTTATCAAAGACCATCGACACCCGACAATATCGTTAAATCTTTTTTATCCCCTCTTTCGACTTAATATGTAAGTATCTACTTATTGATATGTAAAAAAAAAAAACAAAAAAAGAAAAAAAAAGAAAAGACAAAAAAAAGGAGGGAGGAAAGAAAAAAGGAAAACAAAAGGAAAAAGGAACAAAAAAAAAGAAAAGAAAAGAAAGAAGGTTTAAAACTTTGCTTTGAATAAATAAAAAATATCTCCGAAAAGGTAACGCAATATTCGCCTGTTAAATGTACGATTCCCATAGAAATAAATACCTTTTCAATGATCTGTAACGTCACTTCACAATGTTAATCCCATTCCATAGCATGCACCGTGTGCGAGAGGCGCGTCCGCGCGACGTTTCACCTTCCCTCGTCCTTCGGCCTCTCTTTTCTCAAAGAAAAAAGGAACGGCGTGGCATTTATGGAGTTAACATTTCTAAAACTCGCTAGCCCGGGTCCATGGAGGTAGGAAAGGTAGAGAGGAAAAAGGGGAAGAGGAGAAAAGAGAGAGAGAGAGAGAGAGAGAGAGAGAGAAAGAGAGAGAGAAAGGAAAAAAGAAAGAGGGAAGCCGAGGAGAAAAGAGTATATAGAGAGAAACGAGAGGAGCTAGAGGAAAAAGAGAACGAAGAGGTAGGAGGCAACGGGGTGGAGAGAAAGAGGCGGAAGCAAAAAAGATAGAAGCACCGGAGCGAGCTTGGTGGACGGGGGTAATGGCAGTCTTGGAATTGCGTTATCAATCTCCAGACCCCTCGACCCCCATAACCCCCTCGCCCTACGGCCAGTACGCTCGACTCCATTCCATTCCATTCCACCCCTTCCTCTCGTCCTACCCTCTCGCACCCTCTCACACTCTACACGCCACCCTGGAATCTCACCGAACCTACCCCTTCCCACTTCCCCCTTCCTCCTTCCCTCTTGTCCCTTACCCCTTCTCGAAAGCACTCTTCCTCCGCAACCCCTCGTCTCTCCACCTCCACGTCACCTTCGAACACGGTCCTTCCGGTTATGTTGCCGCGCAAGCCCTATCCCCACTTTCTTCGCGCATGACGCCCCATTCCATGGATGTATATGCACGGTAACCACCCTCTTTCTCTCTTTCCCTCTTTCTCTCCCTCAGCAACCTTCTTTGCCTAGACGAACCTCCGACACCACCACCTTCTCCTTGCATCTTCGAATATTCTTATTGCATTTTATATTTTACAGATATTTCTGCTTCACGATCTCCAACCCGATTTTCAAGAGCTGCAAAAGTGTACCTACCTACCTAGCTGACGAACAAACTCGAATCGTTTCTGTTTCATAATAGAAATAAAGAAAGAGTCAAGATGGACGATTATACGTATTATTTTATCGTAAATAGTTCTCCTATTTCGTTCCTCGAATTTTGATGATGCAATTAAAGGAGAGTTTAATAAACCCAATTCGGGAAAGCATAATTCTTGGGTAGTGTATCCCAAAAGGCTCGCACGAATGTCAGCTGGCAAAATGGGCCCAACGAGAGCCCTCTAGGAGATTAATCATAAGCTTATATAGCGGTCGCCTCGTAACAAGAATCGTTACGGTCCATCGCGTTATTAGCACTCTCAACGATTGGGGACGATAATCATTTGGCAAAGAAGACCGTAGGACAGTGCCCTGCAAGTTAACGTCCTCTCTCTCTCTCTCTCTCTCTCTCTCTCTCTCTCTCTCTCTCTTTCTCTCTCTACTCTTTATCGCTTTCTCTTTCCTTCTCTCATCCTTTTTTCTTCGAAATTCGTCGAACCGATCCAATCTCTTAAAGACTACTACCTTCAATCTGGAGTGCTGAAAAATGTTAGAGAACTCGACGAAAGGAACATACAAATCTCAACGAAAGAAAGTAGAGAGAAATCGCACTGGTTATGAAATCTTAGACGATTGAAAATCTCGACGTTAAGACAAACCAGATGAATTGGTAGCTCGTCGAAAGAGAAAGATCGATCGGAACAAAATCGATATATCTAAAGAGATAAGATATCGTTGAATTTGAAAGGACATTCTTATGGATACCCTTCTATATCCTATTGGCGAGAATCGATGTAACGTGCTAGGACGAAGACGAAATGGCGGTGGGTGAAAGGACGAACGTCGGGAAGCGAAAGGGCGCGTTTCTATCCATTCACGAAATGCCGCAGCCGAGGCTACGGAGTCGATAGCGTATCGCTTTCCACGGACCCAAAGGTTACCGAATCGTTTCGAGACTATCTTAATGGTTGGATAGATCGTTTGATACTATGGCCGAGTCGTAAAGGCTATTGCTCTACCCTCCGTCCCTTCTTCTCCTTTCCTCTTTCCTTTTCTACCTCTCCTCTCACCCTTCAACTCTTCCACCACCCAACCGACTCGCTTTTGCCGTCGTTCGAAGCTGAGAAAGCTGGCTTAGCGCCAACATCATACTCTCTCTCTCTTCTTCTTCTTCTTCTTCTTCTTCTTCTTCTTCTTCTTCTTCTTCTTTTTCCTCTTCTTCTTCCTCTTCTTTTCTCTTCTACTTCTATACGCACCTCATTTATCCCTCCGGAAACGTCGCCGTCTAACTTTCTACGGATTTTGATGACCGATCGAAATCGTTTTGATAAGATAATTAACCATCCACCCGTCTTACCTCGCTCTTCCGGAAATTACAGAACGAACACTTTACCCTAAGATAAAATCTTCCAAGGTGCAGTTTCATTTTTCGCTCGTCCTCCTTTTTAGAATCCTTTTAACCCGAATAACTAACACGATATTGATCGCCCTGTGCCAATTTTGCAAAACTTTATACATCCACATAATATCTTTCCCTCTCTCTCTCTCTCTCTCTCTCTCTCTCTCTCTTTTTCTTTTTTTATACATATATATTTCGAGAATAAAGAAGAATTTAATGATATTATATTTTTTAATTTAAAACTTTGCTTTGTAATTTTGATCAAGCATCGGCAATACGAAAAACAAAAAGAACAAAAAAAAAAAGAAAGGGAAGCAAAAAAATAATTAATCATATTCAATCGAATCAAAATGAAAAATATGAAATATCATTCGTAGATCTTATTGGGGATATTTAAGATTCATTGAAAGTTTTAAGCAAAGGAGTTCACTATAGAGTATCGAAACTAATTAATACCATACTGCTTTGTTTCCCAGTGACATTTATACGCTAGGAACAATGCGAGCAGCGCGTGTAACTTAATTAAGGCAACGACGCGGAGCCGACCGCGGCTTTGCGGCCGCCGTTTCCGTATATTCGCTCGCACGATAATATCCAGTCTTCTCTCTTCCCAGCTCGTGTATAGCCGCACAACGGTAGACGGGTATCGTGTTTGTTGGCTTGCCCGTACGTAAACTGTTCCCCGGCCCTTCCCTTAAATCTGTCCATGGCTAATACACCTTCTCGAAAATATTCTCACATTTTCCGTATATTCCTACATCGTGAATCCGTAATCAATGCTTTTATATTGCCCCCAAAAACGTCGATCCAAACGCGAAATTCGAAAGAAAAAAGCACTTAAGTTTTCAATTTAAATAAAAAATCTATTGATATCTTTTTTAAAAGTTTTTCCACTTTGAATAATTAATCTATCAAAATTAGTCTTACGTCACTAAGTTACGTACTACAGTTACGTACTAACGTCATCGTACGGAATTAAAGATTTAAAGATCATCAACCTTCAATCGTAGATGCTGTTAAACGTTGGCATAAATCAAGTCATAAAGAAACTTCTTCTTTGCCGCAGTAGATATATCTGATGAATGAAATGTATTAAGAAAAAAAAAAAAAAAAAAAAGGAAAAGAAAAAGAAAAAAAAAATTAACGCAACGATTAATAACTAAGCCGATTGAATGAATGATGTTCAACCGCATCGAAGCTTCGTTACAGAACGATAGATTCGCATCGACGATACCCACAAATCGTTAATGCATATTTGTTGCTTCGACATTACGTTACGTCGATACTACGAGTAAATGGCCG
The DNA here is from genome assembly GCF_912470025.1 of Vespa velutina. Taxonomy (NCBI): domain Eukaryota; kingdom Metazoa; phylum Arthropoda; class Insecta; order Hymenoptera; family Vespidae; genus Vespa; species Vespa velutina. The sequence continues at coordinate 4,537,083 of NC_062191.1, forward strand.
AGAATGAAAGTAAGCGACGAAAGACATTAAAATGTCAGGAAGCTGATAGCTCGGTCGTACGACAGTGAGTGTAACTGCCTGATTAAAAATAACGACTTAGGCATAAACGAAATTTATAGTCAATCCCAGTGCCACCTACTAGATTTACGACGGGCGCCAAAGGATACGATAGAGAGAGAGAGAGAGAGAGAGAGAGAGAGAGAGAGAGAGAGTGATCGAAAGGGTGGGGATAAAAAGGGATGGAGAAGCGTGTCCTCTTCCCTCTCTTTCTCTCTCTTTCTCTTTCTCTCTCAGGCCATCCCTGTCATTCAAAAAGGTGTCAACGGCAATCGCTTTTACGAGATACTTATTAATTGTTACAGCGCTTTTACGACGACATAAAAGCGTTGACTACGACCGTTTGAGTGGGCACGGTGGCGTAAGGGGGAATCCCCCAATGGATTATTGCCACCGACGAGACTATATACGATCTGTATATAGCTATATATCGTCTATATATATATATATATGTATACAAATATATATATATATATAAACGTATTGAAGTAGGTAATATTTTTTTTCATACGTAAAGAAAGAAATAACTCCTTCGAGATGAGAAAGATATCAGTACTTTCGAACTTACCACTTTGATACGGCTTCTCTAAAAAAAAAAAAAAATATATATATATATATATATATATATATATATATATAATAACAACAATAACGTTAAAACAATTGGATCTTTCGTGATTACAAAAGTTCCTTTCTATTTTGATAAATTGATTTTAAATTATTTTTATTCGATGTAAAATTATATTTTCCAAACGATAAATATTCAAAGAGATATAAAATTTTAACTAAGCGTTAATACAGACCTTGATCCTCGAAGGAGGTTAATCCATGTACATTATATGGAGATAGATCCGAGAGGTTAACCACGGATAAGGAGCATCTCGTCTTGCACAATAGCCCAGAGTGCTGCATACTCGCTAGGCGCCATGGAGGAAGCTATCGAGCTTGCAGCATGATTGTCACACAGCAACCGTAACAAACACCCCATAAACCGAGCGAACGGCCTAACAATCGTAACGCTTCGAGTGGAATAACAGAGAAATAAACAAGTACCTAAGTGGCACGAATGCTTCTCACGCCTTTATAAGGGTGATATAAGATTTTCTTCTATCGAAGGAAATATTTACGTTGTCGGTTTACATCCGTCATAAAACGTTCTTTACGTTCGTCTTTACGAACCACGACGAAATTCGTATACCGGTTTTGCCCTTTCTCGCGCATCGTTTGCGATAAGAATCAAAGTAAATAACTGGAATGAACGAGTGGGATACATTGTGCATAATTATCGAAAGAATTATTTTCTAATTTGAAAAATGAATATCTTATTTAATCATAAATAAATTGCAACAAGAGCGCTATTGAAAAACGAACGAATGACGAATGTTTCGTATAAGAAATGAAAATATTTCAAAAAGATTTAAAGTTGGCCGCAAAAATGAAGAGGAAGTCGAGCTAAAAGTTAGACGGAAATACTGGCTGGTCTCTGGCAATTCTAGCACTTGGTCTCCGGGCATGAAGATAACGAGCGCGGTGAGGCCAAGATAATTTTGTTGGGCGAGTAAAAGAGAGTTTTTCTTTTCCGTTGGCTCGTAGCCGCCATGAACGCATTGCATGAATCCCCTTTGCCTTACCTTATCTCCATACTAAATCCACCAATTTTAATACCACATTTCTCTCGCCAATTTCCACGTTACACGTTCTACTATCGACTTAGCACCCCTCGAGAAGAATCTTCAATCTTCTTTTTCTTTTTCAACTTCACCCTATCCCCTCTACCTTCTCCTTACCTTCTATTATTCCTTCTGTTTCTCCGCCATTGCTGTCTTCCTGCTGCCTTCCTTTCTTTCTTTCTTTCTCTTCTTTAAACGAACTTTACTTTTACGGCCCTATTTAAAGCAATTTCTGATTTCCCTTAATTCATTACGGCGCCGTTACGTACAGCCCTCTTAATGCGCCTCGAGCATTGCCAGCATTTCTCATCCCCTCTGCCAACCGATACTGTACTTGCCGTGTTCGGAATAGCGAATCGACAATTTCTCCTTTCGTAATTCCGAAGGAAACTCCAAGTACATTTATTCTAACAGTTTTTATTTTTTTTCATAGATACTACTCGACTCGTCGAGATTCGTATTCCCCCTCTCCCCTTCTTTTTTTTTTTTTAAATCAATTATCGAAGACCTTTTACTACGGGCGATTAACTGTCTAGATTTTTGTAAAGGACAAAAAAAAAAAAGAAAAAAGAAACGAAAAGGAAAGGAAAGAAATGAAATAAAAAAATAAAATACAACCATATCCGAGATTAATAAATCGATCCTAAGGAGAAGAGAAGTAAATAAGAACCGAAGAAATCGTTGGGTGGATCATCAACGAAAACGGAACAGCCTGCGCAAACTTTCTTTCCCGGGAAATTGAGTCGGATTTGAGTTATTGAACGGCGTCTGTCCCTCGTTGTCGTCGTCCAGAACCACCCTGTTTCCAACCCAAGCGAACCTTCTTCTTAGACTGACCCTCTCCCGTACACGACACATTCATCGTCATTACATGAAAAGGAAGAAAGGGAACGTTATAAATATAGAGGAGTTACAATGACGTAAGCACAGTTTCGTGGTCGGTAGTAGCATTCGGCTTTCTTACAAACCATTCATCTCGAGGGTTAATAATAATCGATATATTGTTTCGTACTAACGGCTCTATTGTCTCGTACTATTCATTCTTCTTCATTTCTTTCGCGTTCCTACGCTCAACTTATATTTTGTCTCAATTAACAATGTAAAAGATAATAATTATTTCTTCAAAATGAATCTTTCTTTTATAATTTTTCTTATCTCTTTTTTATTTTCTAGATCGAAGATCACCGCCGAAAAAATTCACGTACTAATCAGTTAACAAACGTATAAAAAATAAATGAAAATGATTTATTCGTACGATTATTAGTAAAAAATAAATAAATAAATAAATAAAGACGAAAAGAGGAGAGATTTGTTATAAGTAATCTTTCGCTAAAAACTCTAACGTGAAATGGAGAATATCAAATGATTCTATACCTTTAATACAATGTAGGATCACTTTCAAAAATTCGTGATCGTCCAATGCGATCCGCATTCTCACGTTAAACGAAGGACACTATACGAGGAGGATCTACGGCATGTAGTTTGAATCATTATACATTCATACTAGCCTCGCGAGATTAATCCGAGGGCGAGTTTCTACCTGGCAATAAATTTGTTCTTGCGAGGCAATTACTCCGGCTGGCGGTGTATGGTCGAGCCGATGGTAGCTCTCGCGTCTAAGATTAACAAAAAAGAAAGAGAGAAAGAGAGAAGGAGAGAAAGAAAGAAAGAAAAATCTCCTTGGCGGTCGGTCTGGTATAAAGGTAAGCATGCAAAGAGACACACAAGCACGAAGAGCGAGAGCAGGTAAGAGGCGCAGTGATAAATATCCTTTCTCCGTGAAACCGGCTGGAAGATTCGAGATTTGATCTCCAAGGGTGGTCCTCTCGCGCGTACGTCCTCCAACTCCTCCTTCCCTCTCTTTCAGCTCCAAGAGTCCAGAAGAACGGACCATGTTGAAAAAGAGCTCCAAGTAAAACGAAGACATTCGTCAGAACGGACCTTTGGGGTGAAGTGAGAAGATGCGTTCTCTCTCTCTCTCTTTCTCTCTCTTTCTCTTTTTCTCTCTGTCTCTCTCACTCTCTCACTTTCACTGCTTTTTTATCCTTCATCCTTCGTCTCGTTTCCCTTCAACGCATCTTAATCTAGATATACCTAAACCCATGATGTGACTCTTCTCGCTCGACAACTTGTACCTTTCTGACCAACGACTAATCCTACCTCTTCTTTCTTCTCCTTTCTTCCTCTCTCTCTCTCACTCTCTCTCTCTCTCTCTCTTCTACTCTCGACACACCCCATTTTATTTCGAATCCTTCGGACGACGAAATCTACGTTCCAGTATTCTCACCAAACCATTCTTTCTTATTCTTTTATCTCTCTCTTTTTCTCCGTCTCTCTCTCTCTCTTTCTCTCTCTCTCTCTCTCTCTCTCTCTCTCTCTCTCTCTCTTTCTTTTCTTTGTCTCGGAGAAAAATATCATGTCATCTAACTTACTCGTCCTTGACTACCTACAGGTATATATATATATATATATATATATATATATATATATATATATGTACATATGTATATATGCATATATATGCGTATGTTTTTACATACGCATCTGTGGTTTCAGCCGAATACGAGAGCATCAAAAGTAGTTCAATGCGATTTTAACAACGTGAGTTTTCAAACGTACCTACTACCTACATGACGTTGCACTTTCGTTGAAACGAATGTTCCACGTAAGGATATCGTAGCAAAAAATTCGCCGAGCTAAGGGATAATAAAGGAACGTCGTAGTATCTAAAAAGAAAGAAGATGAAAAATATCATCGAAAGTTCGCAAATATCGAGATCCACGGTGCTTTCACGTGGAGCTAGCACGATGATGCCGTTTTCTCGAGATTTACCGTGATTCACGTGGCAAGTATAAACATTGAGAAGATTACGGGGAGAGCTCGTTTTAAGTTTTAACGAGATTCCCTCAGAGCGCGGCGTCGGTGACATTATCAAATAATTGAGAGATGTAACTCAGCGCTATCTCGACTTTACCCAAGCCCTTTCCTCTCCCTCCATTTCTGTCTCTTTCTCTCTCTCACTCTATCTCTCTCTCTCTCTCTCTCTTCCTTTCTATCTTTCTCTCTTTCGTTCTCGCTCTTTCTCTCTTGCCACGCTATCGAGAGTTCTCGGGAAGTAAAAGGAGTATGAAGTCGTTTCCACTCTCCTCCATCCTTCTTCAGACTTTATCTTACGGTAAATCATCGATTCCTTCGATCAGCCTACCGGTTATACGTACAACATTTCATTCTTCAAAAGATATGATAATAGAAAAATCTAAATAAATTTAAATATCGAATAATCAAGCAACCAACAATATCAGATAATTATCTTTAATAAATATCTTTAATAATTTATTTATTTTCAGATATCTTTAATATTTTTAATACTTTTTTTCTTTTTTATATCGTCTTCGTAATAACAATTAAATAGTTTTAATGTTAATCCTGAATATAATATGATATATATGTATATAATTGATTTTTTAATCTCGAAAAAAACAAGAAAAAAAGAAAAGAAATAGCAAAGAAAGAAATCTTACAAGTAAAATATTTTGAGACGTACTATAGTAAGTACGTAGTTATATTATCGTACTATGCATATAGACGAGAGGAAGAATAAGAAAAAGAAAGAGGACAGAGGGGAAAAGGAGGAAAGGAAAGAAGAGAAAAAGCAAAGAACAAGAACAAATAAAAAAAAGGAAAAGAAAAGGAAAAAACGGACAGAGAAAGATAGAGAGAGAGAGAGAGAGAGAGAGAGAGAGAGAGAAAGAGAGAGAAAAAAAAAGAACAAGAAGTAAAGTGCTTTCGGTTGGAATATCTCGTCCGAAAATGGCGCACCCTCGTGGCGAACTTCGGAAGTTGTAAGCGAGCGCCGCGGGCGGTAATGCATCTCGTACGTCACGCGGAAAGATTAAACAGTTAATAAGAATAAGAGTCTCTCCGGTGTTCTTTCTCTTTCTCTCTCTCTCTCTTTCTCTCTTCTCTCTTTCTCTATCTCTCTCTCTCTCTCTCTCTTTCTCTCTCTTTCTTCCACTCTTTTACCCCCACTCCAGGGGCCATCCAACACGCTTACGGCGTTCCGTTCGAGCGAAGGTACCTCGCCGGTTCCTTCGCGGATCGCGCGGCTCGAGGAAAAGGAAGAAAGACGAGTCGAGCCAGACGTGGAAAGGGAGAAGAGTAAGGTGGAGAAGGATGAGGAAGGGGTTTGAGGAGGGGGGGAGGGATTTAGAAGGGGGGTAGACACTTCCCCGGATGGTTGGAGGGAAATGGCGGCCATCTTTCCCGCAGGCTCTTCTGGAGAACCAATCGCTTCTCTCGAACGGACATTAAGGCGGCAACTCAGCCTGAAGAATTGCCTCTGGCACGTTAGACGCATTTTTCTCGCTTTTCCTTTATTCTCCTCGCCGGCTCCAGGAGTCCCAGATCAGCTTTTTCTTTCCCTCTTGCTCTCTCACTCTCTCTCTCTCTCTCTCTCTTCGTTTCGTTCCCTTTCTTTTTCTCTTTCTATCTCCTTTCACTCTTGCCCCCCCCTCCCCCTCTTCCTCCGAAAAGAAAAAGGTAACTTTCTTTCCCTTTACCCTCCAGCCCTTTTTTTCCTTTCCTTCCTTAACCATCCCTAGCGCCGTCGTTTCGCATCTCTTATTTTCTTTGTTCAGCGAGACCAATCTCTCTCTTTTTCTCTATCTATCTATCTCTCTCTCTCTCTCTCTCTCTTTCTCTCTTTTTCTTTTTCTTTTTCTTTTTCTTTTTCTTTTTTCTTTATACATAGGTATATACGGGATGGGGTTGGAGGGAGAGATATAATAGTGTTCATCCAGCAAAGCGAGCTCGATCGAACGGCAGGTGGCTGACCTTAATCACACGTGCGGCGCGCGGTTACGATTTTTAGAAAGGAGAAAAGAAAGAAGATAGGAGGAGGGTGAAGAAAAAGGAAGGATAATGTCGGCACTCGAAAGTATCGAACCAAAACGATTTATGCGATTCGTGAGTCTTCAAGCAAGCGTAAAGCTTTCAAATCGTTTGAAAACGCCCTGGGAAACTTTGAACGATCAACGTCCACCGATCTCTTTCTTCGATGTCTTTAATAGACAGGTTTGGTATTTGGGTCAGACGACTAAAGTATCTATAAACATGCCTGCCGATATATATATATATATATATATATATATATATATATTTATATACATATATATACTCTATCCTGTCTGCTTACCGTTTATAGTAAAACTGTAGGTGAATGAGATCGTCGAAGATCGCCTGATAAAATTCATTTCTTTTTGGTTGTTGTGTACTTTGACACCGCGTATCGATATCCGCGTTTACGATATAAGTATCGTAAAAAGTTTTTACTACTTTTATAACTACATAGCTTTAATGTACTATGAAGTATATATATATATATATATATATATATATATATATAAAGTATCGTATATATGTACTTATCTATTTTACGTTAGAGATATAAATATCTAAATCATTATTCATCGTTATAACTTTCGATCTTGACATAAAGATATTATAAATGTCCAATTAATCAATTAAAATTCAACGGAAAGAAATAACGATTAAAAATAATTGAACAACAAATATAATTAACATTAAACCGATTATGATCTTATTACGTTTAATAGATCAAGACCGATCGTTAAGAAACGAAGGACACCTATGGCAAACCCTTTTCAGTTTCATTCAAGTTCGTTGTAGTAAGGGGAAGACCCTTTTCTCAGTTTATAGCATCCAGGCAACTCGACCGCGCTCTTACGGACAGCTCACTGGCAAAGTCGTCAAAGACTTTTACGAGAAGACTATTACGAGCGGGTAAACGGGATTTAAAGTGACGATGATGCAACCGCAAGGTGCTCAGCTTATCCTTCACGGCCTCATAAATGTAACTGATGACATTGCTAGATACGTTTGACTTCGCTCGGTCTCTTCGGCTCCCCGACAGACGCACGCCCGACTTGGATTTTGTGTTGAAAGAGAGAGAAAGATAGAGATAAAAAGAAAGAGAAAGAGAGACAGAGACAGAGAGAGAGAGAGAGAGAGAGAGAGAGAGAGAGGGGAGGGGGAGAGAGAGAGAGAGAGAGAGAAAGAACTGGCACGAGCCCCGACTTCTGCTAGTGCCCATAAAAATCTAAGGGTCCATTTAGTTGGATTAACTCTCGAAGGCACTCAATGTCGCTCACAATGGGACATATACTTCCACGCTTTACCGTTCTTTTACCTACCACGCTTATAAATCAGTTATACGTATTCATATCTTCTTCGCGAACATTTAAACAGACATTTATGCGATATATTCTTCCTTTCCTTTAACAGTTTCCCATCGGACATTATATCGTACTTCGTTGAACTCCTCGATAAGTTTCTTAAAAAATTAATTCATCGAGTATCACGGTTCAATGAAGATTCTTACAGTTCTTTTTTTTTTTTTTTAACACAATGTATAATATTAAAAGATTGTAAATTGAATGAAATAAAAAAGAATATGATTGGAAAATATTTACAATCGTATGTTCAATTATATAAATATTGTAATTTAGTAAAATAGCTAATGACTGGCAGTATACAGTGGCGCCACCTCACAAAATCATATTGTACTTGTGTTTTTTATTTGTGAACTACAAATAATATAATCGACGATCAGTAAGTTGTATTTTTAATTCATGTATTGACCGAAGATAAGTTAAAATTTCAATATCCTTTAAGTATATCCATATAGAACAATTTCTGTAATCTCTTTGAAAAAGGTATTTCTTAATTTCTGTGTTTATAAGATAACAAAAAAATTTTTCAAATGTTTATGTAAATAAAGTAATTGAAAATATTGCAATATACGAAATACATTGTTGATTACCTACTATGCCATATATCGAAAGAAAAGACAAAATTTGTATAATTTGTATTTACTATTGTAACCCTATAAAAGCAACAATTAATTTCTTACACAATTCAATGAAATATATTCAAATGCAGTCTCAAATATAATTTCTTTTTTACAATTTCTCTTACGATTAGTACGTATAATATGTGGGATAGCATCCGATGACCACTAGCTCCATCTAGGAACGATGACGACTAACATGGAACAAAAGTACCTGTGGTCAAACAGTATGGACACTTTTGTAGGGAAGTAAGTATTTCATTTTTGTGACAACAGATGGCCGATTCGACGAAGTCGTACGGTTTAGCTTCAGATAGTACGAATTTCTTTCTCACTGATTTACGATCAAATTAAAAGTGACAATTATTGTTATTGTACCATCCTATAAGGAGGTAACAGATAATAAATTCGGCCGTAAAATGTTGAACTAGTGTGGCTGCATTTTGTAAGGCTGGTTTAGTGCTGAGTCGCGTGCAACAGCGCTCGTTAAAAGAGCCGTAAACCGACGTAACCGTCAGCGGTGCGGGGTATCGCACCAATGCTTACCGATCTTATGTCCTAATAGAGGAAGGACATCTATTAAAAATTTTTTCATTCATAGATACTCAATCGAATAATAAATATATTATTTGTTCTTAAGTTTGTAATTTACATTGAAAATTTTTATTAATAAATTTTTATTTGAATAAAGCCACAATAAATTATCCCGGTCCATAAAATCATTTTTTTTTTTTTATTTCATTATATTGATAAGATAAAGGATAAGATAAAATCGATTTAACACGAAATACAATGTCATCGTTTTTAACCGACCGTGTACGAGCATGTAGTATCGTAAACTCTGCGGGCATTGCAGGAACTTTACAAGCTTACCGCTTAAGTAGATTTGTACCGATTTAGTTTAAGACACGGCCGTAAGAGTGACTCAGTTACTGATTCTCTTACATTTAGTACTATTAAGACTACTATTAAAACTGTAGTACTAAAAAATGAGAATTATGTGAATCTTAGTGAATCTATAATATTTTATGTACGACAATACTCGCATTATCGTATTTATAGCGACGATAAAAATAATGATTTAATAAAAGACATCTTCATCAGGCAGTTATTTATGAAAACGAAAAAAATCAATACAAGCGATGTATTGATTACTTGTTATTGATACTAAACGTTGAAATATAAAAGTACTTGTAGTATTATTTTGTGATCATTTTAATGATTTATCTTTCAATATATCGTTTTTATCATCTATTTAAATATTTGTAATTTGATTTAAGACAAATACAGAATCAACAAAATTTGGCATTTATTAATTTTAAATAAAATCGTCAATTTAGTTAATCCAATGAAATATCTTCTATAAAATAACGAACACATTTAATATTATTTATAATTTATATTAATACAAGTGAAATATTTAAGATGAAAATAATTATATATTTTTAATAAATCAATTGTATCTTCTATTCGACCATGCTCTATTAAAAATGTCTTATCGATGAAAATCGACAAACGAGAAAAATGTTAACAAATGAAATAAAAATTACTCTTAGCAATAAACTCTGGCAAGGAGAGACGCAAAGAATTATTTACGGAAAGTAGCCACCGAGAGAGATCGTTCCACCCGCCTGTCCGCCTTTCTTCTTCGATTAGCCAAATATAGATTTACCGTGGGAAACAACGGACCATCCGTAAAGTGAAAAAAATCGTATGAACGAGGATTCATGTGATTATGAAAAAATTATATACAATTTATGAGTAACATTTTGGAAGATTTCAGATGAGAAGAAAAATCTATATTGAAAAGGTCGTCTGATTCGCGTAGTGCGACGATCCCGTCCAATGGTGAGATCGTAATGGCCACCGTTCGTGGTGGGTTAGTCTAGACGAGTCGCCAGTAGATGTCGCCTGTGCGTTTGCTCGTAAATCGTCGTGGGATTCCCGCCCATCGTGAGCCAGTAGGCGGTGCCATGAGGGGACTCGTGACGTCAGCAAATCCCCACCACTTTTCTCTCCCCCACTTATGCCAATGTATCTCTCCACCACCACTACCACCGCCACCACCACCACTTGTATTTTGTGCAGCCCTTTCTCCGTTCCACAGGCTGGCGCGATCGGTGACTTCAAGTAGCTCACTCTCTCCCTCACTCTTTCTCTCCTCCCTCTATCTTGCTCTTTTTCTCGCTTTTCTCCTTCTCTCTCTCTCTCTCTCTCTCTCTCTCTCTCTCTCGGGTGGGCCACCGTAGCCCCGGTCATCTTCATAAATGCGAGTCGGCCGTTTGAAATGGTATTGAGGCTAATTCGAGCGGCGCTTATGCGATACACTGTTTGTTTATTGCTTACTAAAACGACCCGGATTAAATATAAAACAGTTGACAGAGCGTAGACATCAGCTAGACAGAGTGGCGCTATACGCGAGAGCTACGACAACGTCCGACGGTCGACGGACGATAATCGGTACGTAAGTACTTACGTAGGTAGGTACATATATATAAATATATTCTACATATGTATAAAAGATATTCCACGTTTATTGTTTCACGTATATATCATGTATTTTGCATCGTAGCATTTTGAAAAGGCAAACTACAGCCAATACATCCATTTCTCTTTATTTCCCGTTTACGTACCGTACCGACGGATCAGGAATACTTTTCTGCCTATCGATTGGATCCCTAACTATATCGGTGGTCCTTATGAATTTTCATACCTTATGAATGAAAATATCAATTGAAAGAGTTAAATACATCAAATCCTATTAATAAATAGACATTTAATTAATCGCATAATATTAATAAATTATTTCATTTTTAATCGTGCCCTTCTCGATTATCCTAAGATCGGATAAATTGTAATTTGCGAGAAAAAAGAAAAAACAAAAAAAAAAAAAAGATGTCGATGTTGTTCCAGCGAGAGAATGGAGAAAGACGAGAACTAATGCGTAAACCTTAATGTTCTCTCTCGTCGGCAGCTTCGTTTACGCTCACTGCACGTTACGTGGGATTGTATGTCGGTTAGACGTTCTCCTGGCACAATATTCCCTGGGAAATTGTGTTTATAGGAATACCGAAATGTATTTCTCCCGAGGGAAATATAGACCTTTACTCTGCACCAGTTGGATTGCATCTGCGGAGACGCGTCGCCACTAAAAAGATCAATACGCCATAGCGCGACTCGCTGCTCGCTGAAATCTAGGCGGTGCGAGCGTACTCTACATACAACACCTACCTATTTGCGAAGCTCGATAGCGCTTACCTCTATTCGACTACCGTCGCTCTCACTGTATACGTCATTCCAAAGTAAATTGGCCAAGTACCAAAACGATCCTAAAACCCACGGATTCGAAATTTTCAAGATATCCTTTTATATTCGCTTCGATATCATATAACCAATGAAATCTCTATCTTAATCAATAAATTCTTTCATTATCAATTAATATATTCATTTTAAAGAAATAATAATTTTTCTAATTAAATTAATTCGTTTTAATATTAAAATCTAAATTTATCATAATCAGATATTATATTACGACAACATAGTAATATTTAATTGATTAGTTTATACGGTTCATTTATTATTTAATTCCTATGGTTCTCCTTTTATCCATGACTATAAAAGACCTTGAATAAATGTATACAGTGAAAGTTATATAAATGAATAGGCCAACTTGTGTATTTAAACATTTGATCGTAAACAAAGTTTTATTACTTCGCCGTAATGTCCGTATGGGTGATTGCGAAAAAAAAAAAAAAGAAAAGAAAAAAATAAACGATTTCAAAGAATAACAAATAGACAAATACGTTGTTACAATGTATTAACGTTTAATTTAAGCGGTCAAAGTTAACGATCCGAAGAAGAAATCGTATTAGAAGAAGACATTTACTATACCAATCAAGGATAGTATATATTCAATGATCATTTATTAGACACCCTGTCGATCTATTACATACATTTCTAATCGAATTACTTACACCGTGATTGCTTGAACACGACTGTAGAAAAGAGAGAAGAATAAAAGGGCCAAAGTCCGATCCGATACGCTTTTACGAACACTCGCGTATGTACGTTCGCTACGTCGGCCATTTCTATGCAAAGCAACGTCGCTTGTACGTCGCGACGAAAGGAAAGTTCTAAATCGAATCGGCCACGATTATCCGATTGATTTATTTTTAACTTATCATTGTCGTACCTTCGGATTTACTATTCGTTCTTACTATACGTTTTTAGAATCGATTAAGTCGATCTGTGTTATTTTAATTTTTATATCAAATAAATATTAATCAGGCACCTTTTAAATATATTTATAACCATTGCATTAATTATTGCTTATAATCGTAAATCATTTATTTATTTATCTCGATATAAAGATAGTTCGATAAAAAAAAAAAAACAAACAAACAAACAAAAGAAAAACATCGCAATTAATACGTTTTATTGTTCATTAACATCGGAGATTTTTCATTGGTAAATAATATAATCACGATTAAGGCTATAATTTATTTATTAATTTTTTTTTTTTTTTTTTTATTGTTAAATCGATAATACTGGCGAGTTTGTCTTTTTTCTTTTTCTTCTTCTTTTTCTTTTTTTTTTGTTTTTCTTTTTTTTTTACGAATACATCGATCTTATTCTAGGACAAAAATTGATAGAAATTTATTGGCTAGGTGGCTTAGTCGTTCGTTGTCGAACCATCTACGAAAATGTCATAATAATTTCTTTAAACGTAACAACGTGCTTTCGCGGCTGGATAAGTAGCTGTGCGTGTATACACGGTATTAACGTTTAACATAGTCGCGAATGCGTGCTGGTATGACGTCCATGTGAACATTTTACACATGTAACGCCATGCACAAAAGGTCATAAATGGTATCAACAAGTGGATGCTTAAGTGCCATTACGGAACGTTGATTATGGATATAAAGCACATTATGTATTTGCAAGGTACATCAAGATACATCGCGGCGTGTCTTCGTATAATTAGCTTTAACTACGTGATCATTTCTAAGAAAGTCTATTTCCTTTTCCTTTCAATTTTCTTTTGTCTCCCTTTTCGGTTATAAATATTTTACATTTTGTTATCATATGAAATTTTTTAAGATATTTAATTTTTTAAAATTTTCGGCATTACGTGAAAAAATAACTAAATATTGTATTATTTATTATCTCGTCGATAAAATTGTTTACACTAAATCTTTCTCCGAAACAAACACTACGCTATAATCAGAAATAACGTTTACATGATTTTAACATATATATATATATATATATATATATATATATATATATATATATATATATATATAAGATCAATCTTTTTTCCGATTAAAAATAAGATCCGCAAAGAAACATTCTTCGTTCTTCGAGCGAACTACGAACGATTTCGTAATGGCGGTTAACGTGCTTTCGTAATTGCACCGTTAACACGTGCACTTTCGCTAATTGCTAGCACGGTCGTTGCGTACGAAGAATTCCCTTCCCGTAGGTACCTCTATGTATAATATATCCACCTATCTAGGTATCTTTTTTAATTTTTTGTTTATTCACACGCTAGATTTACGCTCGTAGGTGAAGTACCTTTTAAAAGAGTTAAAATTATTATCGAACAAATAGCTCTCAAGTAAGTAATTAATATTCGTTTAAATCAAATGATATAGAACTTAATTATCGTACCGTACCGTTAGTTACAGGCTCGAATAACCGTACCGTTTTCGTTTGCTTGAATTTTTTAAAGCATACCTATCTGCTATATTTATTAACCCAAATGTAAGGGATAAAATTAACGAATTAATTTCTTCCATCGTGATAAATTCTAACTTGTATCATCTTAAGAAATGTATTCGTATATCCATTTAAATGTTTAAATTCAGACTAATCTTTTGGAATATTATTATCGCCGATGGTCGTTTATACGTTGATATATCTTTAATGTAAAAAGAGTAGCACTGTTTCGCGTAATCGTTTAGATAGACATAGGATAACGAGTCGTAAAATAGAGAACACGAAAACTCATTTATTTTTTAACGTTAATTACGATAAGGTTAAGTTAATTAGACGAATCATACCTATCTACATGCAATACGAATATAGAAATAAATACGAATGAATGGCTCTTATGCACTTACATATCTACGTTTTCTTTTATACAAATATCTAAGATAAAGACATGAAGAGATAATAGTAAGGTAATATTTGAAACATCGAAACTAAGTCTCTCGATGTCGTAAGAATTTATCGACATCGAAAGAAAAGCGATTTATTCCTGGATAAAGATCGAATAGGATGGTACGTCCTCTCGTCGTCCCGAAAACGTGTCCCCCTACTATAATCTGTTCGCAAGGGCAATTTACTTGGTTGTTACCAGTCAAACGAGTGGAAAATGTCGAAGAATTTACATGCAATGTGTGTAAGTACGCATATTTTCTTGCTTGCGCGTATGCAAATAAAGGGAGGGGGTATTTAATGCGTTAGAAACGACAATCCCGACTTTCCATCAAACATTTTCTTGTTTTTTTTTTTTCTTTTCTTTTTTTTATTTTCCTTTTTTTCATGAGAGAGACATATCATGGCCAGCCAAGAAAATCGCACGCGAAAAATCGTATAACCGGCTTCTCAGTTATGCGCGCCTTCTCGACTAAATTGTTAACTACGAACACACGCGCGAGCTGAGCTGTCGCGCTCGATATTCCCCCCCTCCCCGCAACCCCCCAACCCACTATCCCACCTCACCCTTACACCCACACCAACTTTCGAGAAGAACGTTCCCGTTCGTTCGTTCGTTCGTTCGTTCGTTCGTTCGTTCGATCCTCAACGAATAGTCGTCGCGAAAAACGATCTTCCGTTCCATTTTCTTCCAACATTTTCCGACTTCTTTTTTCAAAGTAAATTTACCGCAATCTATCTCGAAGTCGAATACTTTTTTGTGACTCCATTCTACGAACGATTACGATAATTCTCCAATCGTCATAACTTTCCATCTCTTTTCGATGAACCATCCAAATCGATGAACCAATTTCTTTCCCTTGATTTTTCCTCTCTTGTTTTCCTTTTTCTGTTTTCTCTTTCGTACTTCTTTTTAATTATCATCTCTTTGTTCCGTACCTATCTCTTTTTATTTCTCTTTTTTTGTTTGTTTCTTTTCTTTTTTTTTTTTTTTTTTTTTTTTTTTTTTTTTTTTTTCCCCCAGAAAAAAGAGTTCATTATCACGACATTATCGTTTTCGCATTATCTACTTTAACGTAAGAACAGTTGAATGAATCTAACCTTGAACGAATCTGTAGAAATACAAATGATAATCGCTTATGAACTCTCGCTATAGCATTAAAGAATAATTTCATAGATAACGTAAATGGGTACTTACATTGAACAACAATATATTTTAAAATTGTGAAGATCACGATGACACTGCATTCACATCGGTCACGAATTAACAAGGGAAAGAAAAGATAAAAACAAAAAAAAAAAAAAAGGAAAAAAAAACAAAAAAGAAAAGAAAAATAAACAAAGAACACTTCCTCTTATTGCACTTTTCCTCGAAAGTAAGAATAATTATTAATCGAATAAAGGAAAGAGAGAGATAGAGAGAGAGAGAGAGAGAGAGAGAGAGAGAAATGAACAAAAAAGAAAAAAAAAACAAACGAACGAAAAAAGAAATAAAACGATCTCAGAATGAAAAAGTTTTCGTTAACTTCGAAGGAGGAGAATTCGAACGACACGTTCGACCTTACGAACGGATAACTTCGGACTAAGAAGACACATTTAACACAATGAGACACCTCTTTCGTGCGACGAAAGGCTTTCACCATTGGCTAAAAACCTTTACCTTTCCCGAAACATCGCTGGGTGTTCGAGAGAAACGTATACCATTGCTTTGGCATGACCTAAGGAGAAAAACTTTCTTCCGATTCTATTTCCTAAAAAAGTGAAATTTTTATGACCGAACTCGGTTCGTACGTATAGCACCCTCTACCCTCACCCCTTCCCCTTCTCTCTCTCACTCGAAAAAAAAAAAAGGAAAAGCAGAAGGATATTTACGATCTGACCGTGAATTATCGTCGGTTTACTTGGTTAGATTTTTCTCCTTTTCTCTTTTTTTTTTTTTTCTTCTTCTTTTTTTTTCTTTCTTTTTTTTTTTCCTTCGGAAAATACACCCAAGTAATACACGTTATGGTTATTATTCGCACGAGCATTCAACTAGGTAAATATCGAAATTCGCGATATCGTTTGCACGTTATTACTATTAGACAATTTCGCATTATATAATTTCGATTTTATGGTCAAAATGAAATCCGTTCGATCCGTTCTATATGGAAATTCAAAGATTAGAATAGTAAACACGTGAGTGGTAATTATTACGACATATATATATATATATATATATATATATATATATATATATATATATATATATAATTACCTATCCATGTAGCGGCAACTTTGAAACGTGAATCGTATTATGATACAATCGTAACGCATTCATAGACGTCAAAAGGAATTAAAGAATTTCATATGAAATTATCGAAATGGACGAATGGATTAAGATCCGGAAAAAAAAATGGGCGGGCATAAGAGCGAACAAATATGAATAATGAACGTCGAAAGAGAGAAGAGAAATTTGTTCGTTCAAGTGTACGATATTATTATGTACCTATCACCGAGACAACCCGATTATCGTTCGAACTTATCATCGTTCTGCCTTTTCACGAACATCTAATGATACTTTTACGATTGTCAAGAGAAGAGAAAAGTGTGTCGTTAAAAGTAGGGTTAACTTTCCGTTCACTTTTCGAATCGATTATTGCTTACGAAGTCATATTATAACGAGGCCGCGACTTTCGATAATCGCGAAGGAAAAAAAAAAAAAAAAAAAAGAAAAGAAAAGAAGGAAAAAAAAAATATAAATAAGAATGGATGAATGCAGCGATCGATATAAACATTATGTTGACCGAAAAGATTCGTTTGAAATATCGTTAAAGAGTAAAGAGATACGATCTCAATTAGTGCTCGAGCCGAAAAGCCAGAAAGGGGACAAAATGAAAATGGTCGACGATAAGGACTCGACGACGCTTATAGGAGCCATTTGCCGCCTTTAACTCTCTTTCTCTCTCTTTCTCTCTTTGTTATTCTCTTTTTTCCATGCTTCGAATTATCCATCTGAATTCTTCGTTAAAACAACGCTCTCTCTCATCGAGAAATTTCGGTATTTTTTTTCTTTTTCTTTCTCTTTCTATATATATATATATATAAACATACATATATTAATGCGAAAGAACACGAGCAAACAATTATTATCCGGCAAGAGTCGACGTCAAGAATCATAAGGAATTATCCTTAAGAGAAGGAAATATCAGCGAAGTCGCGTATTAGGTCGAGAGGGTCACCGTTTCCTTACTCTCGTCCGTTTATACGTTTCCGTTAAAGGCTCCTAAGGGAGGTCGCCCCTCCGGTCGTCTCTTTTTTTTCTCCTCATCCTCGATCCTCCTCCTCATCTTCCATCTCTCTCTCTCTCTCTCTCTCTCTCTCTCTCTCTCTCTTTCACTCTTTCTCTCTCTCTCTCTCTCTTTCTGTGTTTCTTCGTAGAAGGTTCAGGCCCCCCCTTCGAATGGTATCTTCGTCCGCCACTTTTCTTCCACTCTAGTACCGGCCCCGACGAAACCAATAAGTAAGGGGAAAGAAGAAGAGACGGGAAGGAGGCTCGATGGAGAAGACACATATATTTCTCTGCGACGTGGATATATGTGCGCGTTTCCACCTATGCCGAACGGTCCTTCTCTCTCTCTTTCTTTTTCTCTCTCTTTCTCTCTCTCTCTCTATATATATATATATATATGTGTGTGTGCGTGTATGTGTGTGATGTGTATATATACACAGACACATACGCATATTCGGTATTTCTCGACATTGGTGTACGTTACACCGTTATGCGTTACGTCGGTAACTCTAACCCTACGAATTAATATTCCATACGCGTCTCTTCCACGGACCTTACAGATTGCCAATGGCGTTCCACGCGAACGTTCTGGACCCTCCGGAAATAGGGGGATAAGGACAAAGAGATCGCGACGAGTTTTGCTCTCGAGGATCCGTTTCATTCGTCTCTTGGACAATGACGATCCTTATTTCGCTCCTCCTTTCACTCCCACCGTGAAAAATACGATTCTGAAAAGCGGATCGACCATCGGATTCTTTGCCGAAAGCTAAAAAGAGCTTCTGATCTCTCTTTCTCTTTTTTTCTATACTCCTTTTTGTCTCCTTATTCTCTCCAAATAATGTTTTTTCTTTTTCCTAAATTGCTTCCTACGAATTTCCGAATTTTTGGGATCGAATTTCATTGTTATGCTTTTTATTTGATAATTCTCATTCGAATCCTCATATTCGAACGCTCGTCTTAGATCTATTACTGTCCTTTTCTTTCTTTTCTCTCTTCTTTTCGTTTCTTTTCGTTCTGTTTTTCTTGTCTTCCTATCTTTCTCTTTCTTTTTTTCTTTTTTTTTTCTTCTTTTTTTTTTTTTTTTCTTTTTTATTCCCTTAATACAAGGCACATAATTTGTCGCACGTGCGTTTCATTGGTCGGCCGGCTGAACATTAATAAGAAACCTTCGCTACTTTCCCGCGTACTATGCGATACAATTTAAGGCTTTCGTTAATTTCTTACCGTGAAGAAAAATCATTTAATAAACTGACGACATGTGTAACGAATCACGAAATATGAGATTTCTGATATAATAGTTTTGTCCCGTTCGAAAAATAAGAAGAACCGGAATGTCTTTTGAAAAGTTATTTCTGTCTTCTTTTTCTTCTTCTTCATCTTCTTCTTCTTCTTCTTCTTCTTTTTCTTTTTTTTTTTTTTTTTCTTCATTATTTCTCACCGAAACCCGATTTAAAGAGGCCTTTTGAAAAATGACAAAGAACGTTTATATTTTTCTTTCGGAGATCGTCAAGAAACACTTTCAAAGCACTTCGAATCGCGACATTAACATCGTATTTGCATTACCCTCGATTAGGAGAATCTTCCAGGACTTCTAGACGGATCCAGCCACGTTTTCTCTTTTGGTATAGTTATATATACATACACGAGCCATTTAAGTATTACTAGCTATCTGAAATCTCCGGTTCTTGTGCGTGTAAGTAACCATGAGAAATGACAAATTTTTATAGCATAAAATTAAAATATTCAAATATAATTCAATATAATTGCTGAATTGATTTCCCTTCGTAAGGAATTGTAATGATTCGAATATTAGAAAAAATGTAAAAAGATAAGAGAAATGATGTAAGATGAAATTCTTTTTTTTTAATTGGAAAATAAAAAGAAAAAATCACAAAAAAAATGGCGGGGACGGAGGGATTTAAAATTTAACAAAAAAAGGAAAGGAGACACAAATAGATGGACGAGCTTATAATTAGTTAAAGTCTCTCTTTTTCTCATTTACATATATCTACTACCTACTATGCTAAACTGCTAGTACTATTCTAGAATAAGCGAATGGCAATCTCGCTCGGAATGAAAGTGCCTCGTAATTTTTTCAAAACGCAATCTCGGAATAAACGTAGCAGGAGGTTGGTACTACTACTCGTTACGACTCGTCATCCTCGTTTTTAACAAGAAAAAGGCCTTTTAAAAAAAAAAAAAAAAAAAAAAAAAAAAAAAAAGAAGAGATGGAAAAGAAAAAAAAAGAAGAAAAAGAAGAAAAGAAGAAAGAAAAAAGGAAGAAAGAAAAATAAAATAATGAAGTGCGTAATAGCGGGACACTTTCCTGTGTAAATATATATATATATATATACATACGTATATATATATACGTATGTATATATATATATATATATCTAGATATATATAGATATATATATAGATATATATATATATATATATATATCCTAGGTAGAATGTAGTGAAATAAATGCGTGTAGATTCCGTTTCCGTTTTCTTCCTCGTAATTGGCGTAGCTACGTACATACCTATTCCCGATCGATGTCGGAACGCAGGGAGAATTTACGTCTCGCCCGACTACAAGTTATTGCCGAGCAAGTGTCGCGAAGGCGTGTAGGTTTGTAAATCCCGGTAACGTAAGATCCCCGATAGGACCACGCGATACGCTCGATGGGTGTTAACGTCTTTGAAATTGCATCGCCTTCGACTATTTCTCGCCTTACTTTCCGCGCACTTCTCGCTTTTATGGAGATAGAAAAGGTGCCGGATATATCTACATCTTGCTACTTATTCACGAGATATATTACGATATAGATAATAATAATTGAATAAAAGAAAATTTTTATATATCTTTTTCACAGACTGAGAAAACTTCGTATAATTTCATTTAAAAGAATCGAGAAAAAATTTTCACCGATTATTATTTCATTCTTTATTTCATTCAACGTTAAAACTCAATTAGATCGATTCGCATCGATAACTCTATATCTTTCTTCGTTCCTATTTCCAAAGACAAGTTAAATTTATTGAAAATTTCATAACTCTAAAATATTAACTAATAAATCTGATATAATTGAATAAATAATATTGTTTATGAAGCTTAAATAATCGAATTATTATATCAAAGTTACCACCAGGCATTTATTTATTTCGTATTTCTTGATTTAATCAAAGAAAAAAAAAAAAAAAAAAAAAAAAAGAAAAAACAAAGAAAAGAGAGAATACAAAAACAAAAATGAAAATAAGAAAAAAAAACAAAAGAAAAACAAAAAAAAAACAAAAAGATATAAAACGACTCGACTTTCGTAAGAGAATGAAAGAGAAGAATATAGCGGACTTATCGTCTCACGAGGACGACGGTAAATCAAGTACTCTCTCTCTCTCTCTCTCTGTAGTCTCGGGATGGTTAACGATAGCGGGAAAACAAAAACATTTACACGCAATTATAGGAGCCTTTACGAGTCTTTCATCGGCGATGCTCCAAGGTCGTAAATTTCGCGAACCGCCGCTTTCGCGTAGTACACAACGTGTTTTACACTGTAATTTTACGGCTGTTTCCATGCCGTTTGCATCCGTCCTTCTTCTTCTTCTTCTTCTTCCCTCCCTCTCTCCCATTTTCTCTCTCTCTCTCTCTCTCTCTCTCTCTCTATCTATCTCTACCAAACACTCTTAAATCCTCCCTCGATCTTTCTCTCTTTTTCACGGGCGGAACTTCGCGAGAATCTTCAGACTTCCACATCCATCCATCTATTTTAGCTCCGGCTCAGCTCGAAACGTCTTCGAAGCAAGAATTCACCTTCTTGCAAGGAGCTCGACGCATTTTCGTGCGCTCCGAGTTTAGCGAGACGGTGCACTCGAGGCGTGCATTGTTTATAAATCAGCCCTGATCGGTCGGGCTTTGTTGCGAGCGCTCGAGCGAGCACTATAATCACGGTTAAATGCGCGTCCTCGTCGATCGTGTATGCGCTACGCTGCACAATGCGAAATTGCATCGGTGAGATCGGCGATACGTAAAAACCGACCCTTTAGCTCTAAGAATACTTCTCCTTTTATATTCTTTACTTTCATTTTTTTCCCCTTTTTTCCTTTCTTTTTTTCCACTTTTACTTTTCTTTTTCATCTTTTTCTTTTTTCCTCCACTCACCCTTCCCCCTCCACCGTTCATAAATTGCATTAAACGCTCGTATACTTATTATCTAGGTAAGACTGAAAATATCTTTTACTGGAAACGTATAATTAAGGATTGTTGTATTGTAAAGAAAAGTATGTAATTATATAATTAAATGTATTTGAAATAAAATTAATACTCGATTCGTTCAAGGATGGTAACATTTATACAACATGATGAAACATCATTTTTGATATATATATATATATATATATATATATATATATCTGCGTTGATATATTTTTTAGACCCACTTTTTCTTTCTTTCTTTTTCTTTCTTTCTTTTTTTTTTTTTTTGATTCTTTTATTCCCACTAAGTAATCATCGATTCGTAACTTTGGCAATAGCGATACTTACAAAATTAAACAAAATCTATCGTATATGATTAATAAGTAAATATTTATATGCGCGTACTAATGCAAAAAACTTAACGTAAGTAAACACGGCACACACACAGTCGGCGTGATAACGAGATAAAAGACATGGCCGATGGAATAGCAAGGTAAATGATTCGAGTGCTTTGTTGGAAGCAAAGTTCAATGTATATTCCCCCTCCCCTATTATCTTGTCCTTCCCGTGGGGGTCACCCTGATGCATAAGCCAATACGGTTATATTCTGAAATATCCATAGCCGTGGGCGCGACCATTCGATGCTACGATTTCAATGTTCCGCCCGTCCGAGCGTAAAAG
>NC_062191.1:4562465-4567465 GCF_912470025.1 Vespa velutina
AATAAAATAAAAACGAAACGAAATTGATATCACGTATTAAAATAATTACGGATTCAAATTAATATCTCTATTCTTTTCCAATTCCGCCTTCTGTGATCTTTAGTTAAACTAAAAAAGAATATATATATATATATATATATATATATATATATATATATATTTATATCATATATCATTCGACTCGATAATGCGATTCATCGATATGCAAGAGCAGAAGGAAGCAAAAAGTAAGTAGAAACTATCTATATTACAACCAGTCGTACGAAAAAGGAAAAGGGGGATCGTTTCATATTGTGAATATTTAAAAAAAAAATCCAAATCTTACTCATTCACTTTTTCTTTACAAGGTTTCACTAAGAGAAAAAGAACAAAAATATATATTCACGATACGCGACGATCCCGACTCTTCATTCAAGGTTCACAACTTCAAGAGAACATATACATAATATATATGCTTTTTAAAAATACAAACGCTGATTAAGCGATAGTCACATTATGTCGTTATAAAAAAAAAAAAAAAAAAAAAAATATCTCTGTATCTCTACCATTCTCTATCTCTTTTTATCACTCTCTATCCCTTTCTTTTTCTCTTATACTTTCATTCACTCTTTTCCATTCTTTTTTCCTTTCTCTCTCTCTCTCTCTCTCACTCACTCACTCTCTCTCTCTCTCTCTCTCTCTCTCTCTCTCTTTCATATTAACAAAAACAAATACGAAGAAAAGTAGTATCCAAAATAAACAGTTCATAAATAAACAATGACAATATCTATATAGCGTAAAAAGAGAAAATATTATAACAAACAATTTTTAACTCAATCCTGCATAATGGATTCGATCGCCTTATTAATAATAATAATAATAGTAAATATTCGTTTGTTAATAGATAATAAATTTCAATGCCAAAAATAAGTTCTAAACATAGTGCACTTTTTAAACGCCTTTTGTTTACTTCTTTCGTTGACTCGCTTTAAAGAGACTCTTGTATGACGACGCACGTATCCTCATTCACGCATACTACTACACAACGTTTTTTTCCCTCTCTCTCTCTCTCTCTCTCTTTCTATCTCTCTATCTTTCTTTTTCTTTCTATCTTTCTTGCACTTTCATCATTCGCACGTACTTATACAAACGCACGCACATACACATAAAACGGCCGATTTATATCCTCGAGGCAGCAAACGCTCGTCGCACTTACAAATCACTCGCTCGCCAGCGTGTTAAATGAGCTCGTCGATTTAACCAACGCACGAGACAACGCAACTCTCTACTAAGTTTTTTCTTCTCCATTTTTTGTAACTCTTAATTCGGATATAGAGAAGTTCCCTGTGCGAGAAACAAGGCTCCTGAATTTAGGACGTGTGGGTTGGTTGTTCAGATTGGGAGACAATGCGAATTCTGGGACGAGGGAGGTTTCGTAAAAGAAATGTCGTTCGAAAAAGTGAGAGATAAACGAAGAAAAAAAAAAAAAAAAAAAAAAAAAAAAAAAAAAGAAAAAGAAAAAGAGAACAAAAAAATAAAAAGATAAACAAGAAGAAAAGAGATGATCAAGAAAACAATAATGACAAAAAAAAAAGAAAAAAAAAAAAAAACGAAGATACGCGTCTCTCCTTTTTCGAGCGACTCTTATGTATCTATGTTTTTTACGTTTTTTCTTTTTTTTTTCTCTTTTTTTTTTTTTCTTTTTCCTTTTCTTTACGTGAGTTTGGCAAGTTGGGCAAGTTGTACTACTAAATTTTAGTCGCTTATTCGCTTGACATTTTTTTCTTCTCTCTCTCTCTCTCTCTCTCTCTCTCTCTCTCTCTCTCTCTCTCTCTCTCTATGTCTCTCTTTCTCTCACACACACATCCACTCACATCCACTCACACACACTCACACACACACACACACACACACATGCACACACACACACACTTTCTCTATGGACACTTTTCCTTTTTTTTTTCTCATTTCTTTTAGTATAAACTACATATACATACTTAAATGAATAATGCTCGAATTCGAACGTAATACATCTACGATAAGGGGAATAGGGGGATAAGTGAGAAAAAGGATGCGGGATGAGATCGAAAAAGGCGAAGGGACGAGAGGTCCATGTGAGTGTTCTCTCGGAGAGGGTTCGGAGAGGGTCCGGAGACGGCCGTGAGGAAGCATTATGAAGGTGATACACATGATATGATTACGCACCAGTTACTTGGAATTAATAATATTCTCTATATCGTATTTTTCTTTTTCTTTTCTTTTTTTTTTTTTCTTTTTTCTTTTTTTTTTTTTCTTTTCCTCCTTCAAACAGTCGCCGTTGTTCTTTTACTTAGAGGGTAAGCCGAGAAGAGAAAGAAAATTCTTTTTCGTATCTTTTTCGTTTGAATCCTTCCTTTCTTTTTCTTTTTTTAGTATTATTATCATTATCATTATCATTATTATTATTATTATTATTATTATTATTATTATTATTATTATTATTATTATTATTATTTTCTTTTTTTTACTTTTATTTTATTTTATTTTATTTTATTTTATTTTATTTTATTTTATTTTATTTATCTTTCATTATTCTTTGCAAGTGGACGGCGCGCGCACGTTATTTTTTTTTTTCTTCTTTCTTTTCTTCATATCTTTTTTTTTCCTTTTTTCCTTTTTCATTTTTGTAACCTAAAGTTTCCCATCTACATCTCTTCTCTCCTCTACCGATACGAAGGTTAGCGATAACCAAAGAAGGATTTGAGAACGAGACGAAAGATCGATGCATACTCGAACGCTTTTACGTGGAGTGTTTTCAATGATAAGCTTTCGTTGAAAATTTTCAAATAAGGACGGAGAACGTATTAAAGCGAGCATGTGTGTCGAACGAACGTCAAGGAACGAACAAAATACACACACATACACACACACATACATATATATATATGCGCGCACACACATGCGCATGCGCGCGTAGGCAGCACACATACATACACACAAACACACACAGACACAAATGCACACGTACACACACTTATACAAAAACAAAGAAGAGAAAAGAGAACACTTCCACTCATTCGTCGGTACTACTCTCAAAATCGATCGTCGTAACCAAACCGGAGGCGCCATTGTCAGCATCGTCGTCTCCTCTCTCCTTCTTTATTCTTCTTATCCTTCTTATCGTTCCTTTATTCTTTTCGTTCTTCCCTCGCACGTATATGTACGCATCTATGTACCGATATTATCGTTACCGCTAATAACAATTAAGAGACTTAATTGTAATAAGTAGAAACTACCGTGACCGCGGTCAAGATATTTCGCCTTCTTTTATCTGTACAAATTTTTCGTGCTAATTATCATTAGAATAATAATAATAATAATAACTATATACATATACATATATATATATATATATATATATATGTATACATATATATATGTATATCGTTACACGTTATTACGTATATCCCTAATTTGTCGGACGTATCGGCGCCGCTGCCGCAGTTACTTCCTGCTGAGCGTTATTAAGAATTTAACGATACTAATCGGTTTACAACGTGAAAACTTAACTATGATAATGATGATGCTGATGATAATGATGATTATGATAGCGATGACAATAACGATAATGACAATAATAATAATAATAATAATAATTATAATAATAATAATTAATAATTAATAATGATAAAAATAATAGTAATAATAATAATAAAAATAATAATAATAATTAATAATAATAGTAATAATAATAATAATATTAATAATAATAATATTAATAATAATAATAATAATCATAAGAACAATATTAAGTATAATAATAAGAAAAATAATAATAACAATAATAAAAACAATATTAATAATAATAATAATAATCAATAATAAGTCGTAAATATGTAAAGCTTTTCTACAAATAGTTACAATAACGTCGCGTACGTTCTTTCACATCAACTCGTTTACTTCCTTTAACAATATTTTTACTCCTTCCCCCCCTCTCTCTATCTCTCTCTCTCTCTCTCTCTCTCTCTCTCTCTCTCTCTCTCTCCCTCTCTTTTATTCTCGTTAAATCCGTATACGATCCTAGCGAAAGTAAATTCCTATCTACGATCACGTTTCTCATATCTTCTCTCTCTCTCTCTCTCTCTCTTTCTCTCTTTCTCTCTTTCTCTCTCTCTCTCTCTCTCTCTCTTTTTCTCTGTCTGGCTCCCTCTCTTTTTTTTTTCTTTCTCTCTCTGACGGTACGACGGAAGAAACGAAAGGATTCTAATATGTAGCGGCCTTATGTGAAATAAATAACCGAAATATCTAAAAAAAAAAAAGAAAAAGCGCCATATCCTCTTAATATCGGCTCGAGCCAATTTAAAGAGGGATGAATGTTTTATAATCAAGGGTGACTTGATAGTGGTGGTGGCTTGTGCGGAACCGATATACGACTACGTACAATAGTAATTGGTTTATTTATGTGCGTTGAGGATGCGCGAAAGAAGAGGAACGCCATGATCGGCCTCAAGGATTTCTCGTAGAATTCGTTCGAACCTTTTTCTTTTATCTTTTTTTTTTCTCTCTCTTTTTTTTTTCTTTTTCTTCTTCTTTTTCTTCTTCTTCTTCTTCCTTTTCTTTTTCTTTTTCTTCACGTCACGACACAGCTTTCACTCGTTCATGTGATGTTACGTAAAACGTAGAGAAAAAGTAAGAATTAGAAGAAGGATAGATTAGCTCGAACGAATTTCCAATCGAGAAATCCAATTTAGTCGACGCCCATGCATATTTTCAATACGCGCATATTTTACATTTTTCTCTTCCGCTCTCTCTCTCTCTCTCTCTCTCTCTCTCTCTCTCTTTCTTTGTATGTATGGTTTCTTTTTATTTCTTTTTATTCATTTATTTACATACGCATATGTCCAGCCTATGTGTTTGAATCTTTCTACGTATCTATCTATTTCTCTCTTTTCTTTTTTATCTTTCTATCTTTTTCTATCTTCCTTCCTTCCTTTCTTTCTTTCTTTCTTTCTTTCTTTCTTTCTTTCTGTTTTTATGGATTG
>NC_062191.1:4572465-4609965 GCF_912470025.1 Vespa velutina
ATCTCTCATCAGGAAAGTTTGCGACTTTTCCTTCTTGACTGACCGACCCTGTCATCCTGACGTTAGTCACAAATCTTAACTCTCTCCTTCCTCGCTTTCTCCTTGTGGAAAAAAAAAAGAAATATACTATCTCCGAATGGCTGCTTTATTGCAGGGGTTGAAGGAGTACGGCTAAAAAAGAAAAAAAAAAAGAAGAAGAAAAAAAAAGAGAAAAAAGAAAAGGAGAAGTGAGAGCCCTAAAAAAGAAAGTTCGAGTCCTTAGCTTTTTTCCCATTGTCGGAGAGGAAGTCGAAAACCCTTTTCTTGAAAGTGTCCCTTTTTTTTGCCGTCTGACTTTCCCTCGGTAAGTCAAAGCCATAAACGTAGGCTCGTCGAACGAAACGACTCTGAATTTTTTTATGGTATTTGGTTAGTTATCGAAATGCAAGTATGCACGTAAATAGATAGATACCCGACGCCAATGAACAATCGACTAGGTACCTGTCTAGAAAAATTTTTTTAATCGCGCAAGTGCCCACCCAACTTTTATCGTAATTTTTATTGATCGAATCAAATAAACGAAAAAAAGAAAAAAAGTAGAAGAAAGAGGCAAAAAAATAAATTTTATTTATCACACCAATTAATCAAAAACGAAGGAATAGAATAATTTAAAACGATTTTATTGTAATTGAGATTATATGACAAGTTTCCTTCTTCATTTTTCGCAATCTTATCGTTAAACACCCTCATAATACGCGAGTCATAAACGAACGATCGACGAAAGTAATCGCAGGAAGACTATCGACATCGATTATCATCAGTATTCCAATCACACACAATTCGAAATAACCATTCGAATATCCCATGAGATCGTGTGTGAAAATGCGAGAAATCATAAATTTTTACGAAGCCGGAATGAACACATCGTGGATTCTCTTTTTAATGGTCTTATAAATTTTCAACGATAATGGAATATTTGAGTAGCGAGGACACGTATGCTATCGGACGGATAATTCAACAAAGCCGACAGATCGTTGCTGTCGTGACGAGCATTCTTTACCATTTCATTTTTTATCCTCCTCTACCCAACCCCCCCCCCGCCCCGATCACCAGCCTGCCCCTGTCTTTCTCTTTGTTTCTCTTTCTTTTATTCACTCATTGTCTTTTTCTATGTTTCTTGGATGTATGGATCAGTTCTGATGTATGTCACAACGATCGTAGACATCGTAGACAATGGCATAAGCGAAGATATACGCGACGTATGATTAGTTCGAGTTAAAAAAGATTTTTCCCTTGACCTTAACATTTTAAGGCACTAGGAAAATAAATAGGCACGATTTTCAAAATGAAAACGTCAGATTTTATACGTCGGATAAAGTACATCATTTCTTTTTTATAATCACAACGATACACCTCTTTTATCACTTGACGCGTTCCTCGCATTACACGCTTTCAAAGATCCGTCGTCGATAAAAGCCCGATTTATTTGTGAGTCAATGTACGTTTCTTCGCACATAAAACATGAATAATGAGTAAATAAATCGTCGCGTAGATTTTATCGAACGAAATCTGATACTAATAAAAAAAAAAAAAAAAAGAAAAAGAAAAAAAAAAGAAAAAGAAAAGAAGAGAGAAAAAAAAAAGAGAGGAAAGAAGAAAACATAAGCTATCAAAATTTTATATCTATCGTTAAGTCTTCGATGATATATGAGCGTCGAGAATTGATCGCATAAATCATAAATAACGCTATATAGATAATACCATAATGCAAATAGCAGCAACCTATATATATATATATATCTGATCGATATTATTTTATTTGAATTGAGTATGTTAAATACAGTATAAAAATTTTCACGTATCATCAACAAATTTCAACGTGTACCTTAAGCATGCATTTTAAAAATCGTCACATCAAACCTCACCAAATGTCGCATAATATCGAACTCCTTATTCGTGGGAGATTCGCGAAAGAGGTAAGGAAAAGGATAAAATCCCGACTTCTCGATCGTTAAAAAAAAAAAAAAAAAAAAAAAAAAAAAAAAAAACAAAAACAAAAAAAGTAAATTCGATCCTACTCCAGAGAAGGCGAATTCTCGGAGTTCCCTTAGTACTCTCGAAGTATCCTTCTTCTTGGCGATGAAGCCTTCTATGGTGAGAGCCATACGCGGATCTTGATGCAGGGTAACCTATCAAGCACATATCGTTCAGAACGAAGGAGAAAATTTCGAGAGAATGCAGAGAATGCTGATATTGAATTCAGCATGGCCGTTCCCAACAGTGTGGTCCACGAAGAACGAGAGAGAAAGAGAAAGAAAGAGAAAAGAGATAGAAAGAGAGAGAGAGAGAGAGAGAGAGAGAGAGAGAGAGAGTGTGTGTGTACATATCTTTCGTATATATACATGTATATGCATGTATCTATGTGTGTAGGCTCGCACAAAATTCAGCGCGTGCGTCGGTAGATGCTTTTTCGGGGGCAACGTGCGCACGATCTCGAAACACATACATATAGCCACGCACACAGAAACATACGCACATAGAAACGGGACCGCTGCAGCAGTACGAGGTGGTAGTTGAAACTCGAAGGGTGCGCCATACGTTACCTTGGCAACCGGAGGGGAACCATTCCATCCTGCTGGCGGCACATCACGCAGGGGCAAGTCGAGGCAGAGAGCTCGAAAACCCTTCGTTGCAGCTTTCCCCTCTCCATTCTTTCCTCCCTTTCTCTCTCTTTCTCTTTCTCTCTCTCTCTCTCTCTCTCTCTCTCTGTCTCTCTCTTTCACCCTTTCATTCTTTCTCATTCTCACTCCTCATCTTCTTTTCCAGCGAGTTCTCGTCGGTCTTCGAAAACCGGTGAACCTGATTGCGGCCATTTCATTCGCCATAAATATCCGTTGGCGGCCATTGACGAAGTGCCGCCGTAAGCATTATCAAAAATTTCTGTGGGATAAAGTACTCTAATGCTTCTTGGTATATATATATATATATATATATATATAGCACTACATTTTAGGACAATATATACCTATCTCTATTAGAGAGAGACTATTTTTGCAATTACATTATCGTTCTCCCCCTTCCCTCCTCTCTAACCTCCTTCTTCCCCTCCAATAGAATGTCACTTCAAACGTAAAATATTATTTTGAAAAAAATTTTGCTACCTTATTGTTCGGATTTGGAACGATCGCGAAAGTATCAATTTTCAATAATTCCATTCAAAAAAGTCAGATTTTCCAAAGCACAATTTGATTCAATTTATCGAACATTTATTATCATAATACATAAACGTTTGTGTTTTGCGTTGTTTTTTGTTTTTGCATCAGTGATTTGATATAAAGAAACGTATCAGACATAAATAGGAATCATTAGCTCTGAAAGTCTGTTCGAGCAGACTTGAATCACGAGTTAATTGATAAAATATCCGAGAGATAGAGAGAAAAGCTCGGTCATCGAACGTATCATTTCTCTCTCTCTCTCTTTCTCTCTGTCTCGAAAATATTTTTCTATTTATCGTCGATCATTCATTTTAATAATGAAGATCCGTATAACGTTAACGATCGTTACCCCTTGATTGGTCAAGGTTTGTTAATTATCTTGCAGTGTTCGACACGGTTTTTCCTTGCTTTCGATTTTTTCTTTCCTTTTCTTTTCTTTTTTCTTGTTTCTTTTCTCTTTTCTCTTTTTCTGTTTCATCCCTTATCCGCTAACATAAATAAAAGTCTTCATATCTTATTGTCTTCTCGTCTGATAATAAAGTGCCGCGGCACGTTGACTGGTTCTGTGGGTAGAGGTGGAGGGGGGAGGGGGAAGGGTATTCGTTAACGATCGTCTCGACGATCGAATCATCGAAGAAGAATTCTTTTTCGGTCAGATCGAAAAGACTTTCGTCACTCTCATCCGACTGTAAAAAAAAATTCGATCCAATTAAGTACTACTCTTGCATGGACGCTCTCGCGGTTAATTAGCTCGATGCGTTCGGTCGAATGATTTAAGATTAAGTCGTGTTAGATGCGAAGAAGATATATATATATATATATGTATGTATGTATGTACATATATATATATATATACATACACAAAGACGACGCGTGATTTTGTATTCGCACGAGATACGCACACCGAGCGAACCACTCACGCAGTGGTAAATACAAACGTACTAAGAGAAGCCAAACGAGTATAAGAGAAGGAGAGCGTGTAACTGCGGAGGGCGAAGGCCTGCGCCTAATTGCGGCCGTATATTAAGTTTAATATCTGCTTCGCTCGCCACACGCGGCCTGCCCGCTCTCGCGAAGTAGACAAGGATATTGAGGAAGTTTGTTCCACCGCGTTGCCACCCTCCCAACCACTCACATTCCATTACTTCTATCTCTGTCTCTCTCTCTCTCTCTCTCTCTCTCTCTACTCCTTCTACTCCTTTCTCTTTTTCCCTTTTTTTCTTTCTCTTTTCAAAGGCCATGCGATTTTTCATACTCGTCGTTCAGATACATTGTTCCTTTCTTTGTAACATCGGATCGTTACCATCTTGCCATTAAGATCTATTTGACTTTATTTGATTTCAATTTGTAAAATTATGTCTTTTTTCGAATGATTCATCGATCGACTAAAAAAAAAAAAAAAAAAAAGAAAAAAAGAAAAAAGAAAAAAGAGAAAATAATAATAGAAAAAATAATGCAGAAACTAAGGGGAAAAAAAATGTTTTTTTTTACTTCGTCACGAGAAATAACAGGTAACAGTGAATTTTATACTAGTATCCTTTTTTGTTTTCCTTTTTTTTTTTTTTTCACTGACAGACAGAAAAGACTTAGGGTTGCACGTTCTCCCTCGAGGACACACCCTTGCCGTCTTCGCGTTCCAGTTACTTAGCTACGTACATCGATTTTCTGTGCCACCCTATGCCTGATAAACGGAGTGCCGATAAATCGCTTTCTCGATGGTTAACGTCAGCGTCAGTTCGGCCACCGTGCTCTCATCTCCTTACGAATATACTTCG
The DNA here is from genome assembly GCF_912470025.1 of Vespa velutina. Lineage (NCBI taxonomy): Eukaryota > Metazoa > Arthropoda > Insecta > Hymenoptera > Vespidae > Vespa > Vespa velutina. The sequence continues at coordinate 4,577,435 of NC_062191.1, forward strand.
ATCGCTTGACGTCGAAATATCTTTTTGCGATGATTAAATTTCTTCAAGAACTTAAGTTCGATTTGTAATCGCTTTTGATCTTGCTTCCATTTCAACGAGATGGTTGCACAAGCCGAGGATAAATAATGCTTCTCGTTATTTATACAGAATTTATTATAGTTCCTTTATTATCGTTCGGTCAATTTAACCGAATTAGAAAACATATAACGTTTTTAGATCTTACGTCTACGTACAGCAGACACGCTTTTACTTGTTTTTTTTTCTTTTTTTTTTTTCTTTCTTTTTCATTTTTTTTTTTTTGCTTCTTTCTTTTTTTTTTCCTGAAGTTGCAGTAACGTTGCAAATCTTATACATATACTTACGTACTTTCTTAATGTACCAAAGTTTAATGGATTTTACCCCGTGATACGACAGAAGGCAATCTCGATTTATATAAATTAACAGCAGGAAGCGTGCTAATTTTCGATTGGTTAATATTATTATTATATATTCTTGGACTTACATCTCGTAGATAAGTGAGATTCCAAGAAGTAAGTTAGTGATATTTTGCGAGTAGTAAAGTTTAGTAAGGATTCGTTGGTGGGAGCAAGAATAAGTGGCAGACAGTGCGAGTGAACTGGACAGTCGTTTGTTTCGAGCTCGCAGGAATAGTCGTCGGCTATAGAAGTAAGTAAGTAAGTAAGTAAGTGAGTACTTATGAAAGACAGAGAAAGAGACAGATAGAGATTCTTTGCGAGGATGTAGTATGCGTGTATGCGCATGCACACTTGAAGCCAACAGCGAACCCAAATCGTCTCGTAAATCTAAAGAAGCAATTAAATGTCAACCACGTGCCTGGTACTCGTTTCCATAGAGATTTTGGTTCCTCTCTGTAGGACGAGGAACGTGGTCAAAAACAATAAAACGATTTTTCAACAACGCGTCCATTGTCATTTCTTGCGAGAGAGATTAAAAACCATATTCGTTCTTGGCCTTTTAAATATCTTTTAGACATATTATTTCTATATAAAGTTTTCATGTTTTTCTCGGTAGTATATGTATGTATGTATGTATGTATATAATATATCGATTGATAACGATTGGATTTTTAAATAGAAATGAGTCTAATCAATGTCATATCGTTCGTACGAAGAAGATGATCGGTACGGTCAACAGAAAATGTTTATAAACAGAGATTGGCACAACTCGGTGCTCTCTTTATGAGCGTCAAAGTTGGGTGGCTCATTTGATCCAGGATGATCAAGAGGAATGGTATAACACGTTCGGTACCAGGCATTCCAAGTGTTGTGAGCGTACATATATATATATATATATATATATATACATACATATACATACATAAGTTATACGTGATGCCACGTAAATATATAATATGCGCAACTTGAGAGCTACCAGACGGCGCTAGCGCGTCAATGACTGCTGTCCATACTTACGTAGGTACGCAAAGAGCTACGTAGCACATAGCCTAGCACCAAACGCGTAATCCTACCTCGCTATAAGGAAGATTTATATGGTTGCGTGCTAGCGCCGCCATAATATATTTTCGTCCTACACGATATATAAAGTAAATATGTATGAGCGTATATGAGTATATCTTTACATCTACACAATTTCGGCTACCATTATAACGCAAATGCTGTAATAATTGTTTACTTTCCGTTTCTCTTTCTAATTACCGTATAATTTACGAAATGAACTCATCGAGAAGAACACCGAGTCAACACACCGGATACTTTTAGAATCTCGAATTTCCATTTGGATTAGTAAATATATATATTAATTATCGATCGCTATAACGCGCATATAATACCATAGATTTTATTGCGAATGAAACTCGGCTCGTTAGAGAAAACAAAATATTTTGTATTTATTTAATATCGAGAGAAAGGTAAAGTGTAACCTTGAATAATTCTCACGTTCTGTTCGATTCGACGAAAAACGAGTTCTATATAAAATTATTTAACTAAGCGTTAACATCATTATAGCATTGAGATATCTTATTTAAATTAGCCGAGTAGATTTAATCGCGTACTCTTTAGAATGCTTGTTAATTATTCATAAATAACATAAAATTATCATTAATAACTTCCGTTCAATAATATCGAAAACTTCTTTGTATAACGCAATTTTTTTGACAAAAGAAATCGATTGAAAATTAATAATAAATCTATTTCAATTATATAATTTTATTTTCTTATAATTTTTGTTTGTTTTTTTTTTTTTTGTTTTATTTCTTTCGTTATTATTAATAACAGATTTTCGACGTTACGTGAAATAATGGACGATACTAGGTTCGCACTTAGAACGATAATTAATAGATAATAATAATTATTAAGGAATTTAGGTGTATACATATTTATCTTTTAATTGATGCTAACTTTATTAAACCGGACGTGTGTTTCGTGCCGTAGAAGGATGCATGCATGTCGTCATATCGTTAAAAAATAATTATCTACAAGGGAGTAACCGGACTAATGAACAAATGATAAAGCGCTTTAAGATGGGAAATATAATTTGCCTTACAAACGATAGAATTCTGAACGATACGAGACATCATCGTTATCGTTCGAATATTAATTTCTCTTTCCACTACCGATCCCAGTTTGCGGAATATTTAACAATCGCATTAATTTCACGATAAAAATCGCTCCTCGCCTTTTCAAACTCGCTCCTCGAATTTTCTAAATTCAGGGACAAGGCATCTTTTGATTCGTTGCCCTTTTTAATAAAATGTGATCCGGTCTTAGATACCTGGACCAACGGGGATAAGAAAAGTGCGAGGATTAGTCTCATAAATCGTCAATGCGAAACGAATTTCAGAGTTATCGTCGAAAATTTTTCTCTCATATATGCATATATATATATATATATATACCTATATATAAAGAGAGAAAGAGAGAGAGAGAGAGAGAGAGAGAGAAGTTGATATTGATGGGACGAGTAACACGAATACTCTCTCCCACTCCTTATCATACTCAGAAGAAGCAGAACAAGAAGAAGAAGAAGAAGAGTGTCCATGGATGACGATGGAGGATGCTGTGTCTTCTTTCCTCCTTCTTTTCTATTTCTTTTCAGCTCTTTCTCTCTCTCTCTCTCTCTTTCTCACTTTCTGTCTCTTTCTCTTTCTCTCTCTTTCTGTCCCTGACACACACACACACTCTCAACCGTCTCCGTCTTTTTCTTTCCCCGACCAAACTTTGCATTTTTCACCGGCTCGAGATTTTATTCGACCTCTGCGCCACGAAATTAAGCCGTTTTGAGATATTTACGAATGAATATCGGCGAGTTTCCAACGGCGAGAACTCCACGAATGGACAAAGACGGAGAATCTTGTAGGTTCGTGGGTGGAAAGGAGAAGATATTTGGTACACGAAAACTGGACGCCATTTGTCTTCGTCGTTCGCGGAATTACAATATTTATTTGAAGGATACGACGAATTATGTTGATTGAGATAAATTAATGAAACTTTAAAATGGAAAGAAACAATTTCTTAATGGACGAATAACCTTAAACTTTTTTTAATATCTATCTAAGTAGACGTAAAGAAAGTAACATCCCATAAACCGTTCTAATGGCAACTGACACGAAGAAATGTTAGCTAGCTAATAGGAAAGTTAAAATCGATTTATCCAACGTCGACCCTTAATCGTTCCTATCCTTTGCGATTAAATGAAACAGGTGCACACGCACAGGCATGAATGCAAGCTAGTGTGCGTATGTACGTTTTGCCACAAGCGGTTCATCACGTCTCGCTGTAGACTTAAATCCTGATTGGTTGGACAGCTCGTTCTATGCCGCGTAGGGTGTACAGGTACGTTCCCGACCCTAGATATATATATATATATATATATATATATATATATACACATATATATGTATATATGTATAGATATATATAGACATATAGGTATATGCATATACGTACGCACAAACGCATATACAATATATATGAGGGTATCCTGTTTGTGTATATATATATATATATATATATATATATATATATGTATATATGTATGTATGTATGTATGTATGTATGTATATATAGGGACTAGTAATAAAGGATTCCGACAAGGATGGATGGAGAGAGGAGGAGAGTGGGCTCCATTGTTCCCGGTGGAACCCAAACGCCATCCATAAGGGCGCCTCCCATTATCTGCCGTGTATCTGCCATACACGCCATGCACACACACTACACCCACGAAACACAAGCTTCCTTCGTGTTTTCGAGATGCGTTCGCGCGCACACAGAAGGATCGGATCTCGCCCAGATGCTGGCTATGGCGTCCTCTTCTCTCCTTTATGCGTGTAGGTGTATCCATGTTCGTCGACTGAACGTGTAGTTATTTCTCCGGATGGTGGCTCTAATCTTCCACAAAATTGTAAAGCCGCCAGTGAAATTTATAAGAGTACACCGGATGGGTCAAGAAAGGGAAAGAAAGATAAAGAGAGAGAGAGAGAGAGAGAGAAAGAGAAAGAAAAAGAGAGAGAGAGAGAGAGAGAGAGTAGCGGCGATATTGTTTCTCTAAACGAAAAATATCTTCTCGATTATAGCGGACCGCCATCGTTGCTGGCACATTGTTATTTTTTTTTTCCAAGTTTAGCGATTTTTCACGTACGTTCGTTCATGCGTATAAGTATATTCTTACCAATAAGATTTTTAAGTCGCTAACTTTTGAAAATATCCAAGACCCTCGTGCTAATTACGCCAATGTCCCAGAAGAAATTTCGTAAAGTCTTGGGGAGGACTTTTCAAAAATAAAGTACCTCTCGGTATGGCGCACTGCCAGTACTAAAATATATGTAATCTCGTCTCGCGATTCCATCGTGAGGGGGATGATGCTCCTATACCGAATTAAATTTTCATTTTATAATAAAGAACGACATGTAGGTAACGTCACCCTACTTCGAGAACGGTGAAAACCTGAGGCGGCTGTGTTCTGTATTTCCAAAACGGAACTTTGCACCCTTCGAAAAATTCTCCCTTTTCCTTTACAATACAACGGATGGAACGTAAGCTCCCTGTAGAACCTTTAAGAGTCTAATTACGAACCACCTTCGATCCCCTCCTCCTTGACGTCCCTTTTCAACCCTCATATTTTCCATCGTACCAACCACCCCCATCCTCCACTCCCACCTACTGCTGCGTCGCCATTACATGCAAATGCCATGGTGTCTCTTTCCGCTAATAAAAGTCGTGCTACTGCAATTTAGAACATCCGACGTGAGGCTATGATGGCGGTGACTATCGCTTCCGTAAAATATCTATCTATTTGTGAAGAAACGTACATTTCTCTAAGAAGAAAGCGCATGATCAAAATGATTATTACTCATTAGTCGCTAACAAGATTTTACATTATTGGAATATCTTATTTAAATGATACGAGGATTTAAGCGAATTGAATGCGCATAGGAATATCGTTATCTATTAATGTACTTATTTTATCGCGCTTCTCGAACGAATATAGAATGCTTCGATTTAATGAGAAAATTGTCAACTTGGATGATTGCTTTAAGTCGATATGGCGGCTCCTTTTGATTGTTGTGAAAATTGCGAGGAGTCGATTATTGAAAGAAATAATTGAACTGGGATAAGATTTTATCCGGTTGAGAGCTTATATTGCTGGGATGTGCCTATCGTCTTAGTGAGAAACATTCGACTCCCGAGATAATGTTTAATCGGAGCACGTTGCGGCTTTACGATATTAGAACATGTTACGCACCCTTTCTCCTTTTAATCTCTTCTCTCTTCTTCTCTTTTTCTTTCTTTTTTTCCTCTTCCTTTTCGCTCTCTTTTAAGAATGTAACAAGAACGAGTTCGGACGACTCAAGATGTTGCGCCAATGGACACTTACAACATAGAGATGTTTAACCTGCACCATGAAAGTGCCTGAAATGTGTTTGTAATGCATCCTTCTTCTTTCCCTTCGTATCTATACCATAGATAGAGGTATACGTAATATGTACACATATACATACATACATATACATATATATATATATATATATATATATATATATATATATATGGTGAACCCTCCGTAAGAATGTACATATTGGCCGAGCCATTACCGCTCCATCAAATCGTGACAACCATGATAGCATCGCCTTATATCGTTGAACAATGTGATTGAGATCTCCATCGACATGCCTTAGGCTATCTGAGAACTTTCCGTGCTCGTTCGCATAACATATTATCCTAAGCGTTTACGCGATACTTAACCTTAGAAACAATAATTGTAAATTGTCAAAATCAATATGACTGATTTTGGATAAGTTATAGAAAAAAAAAAAGAAAAGAGAAAGAAAAAAAAGAAAAAAGGAAGAAAGAAAGAAAGAAAGAAAAATAGAAAAAGGAAAAGGAAAGATATCCCAATAATTTTATCTAATCTTCAAAAAAATTTTCGATGATTCGTTTTCTTCTTTTAGATATTTATAGAGACAATATTTTTTTTAGAGGGACGCTTGAGAAAAAAAAATATAATATCTTTCTTCTTGCTATTCTAATAGTCCAGTAGCCTACTTTAGACGGTTCATTGTATCGCGTTCTCTCTTCCCTCCTTTCCGCCCTTCCTCAAGACGTTATTTAAGCGCATTCAAGCAATAACGCAAGGTCTTCTAAGTTCATTGCGTCTGATGGCTTATAATATCTCTGTTGAGTTCAAGGCGAGTACAACATGTTTAAAACCTTCGTATCGTATAAATAAACTCTGAAAGAGAGAGAGAGAGAGAGAGAGAAAGAGAGAGATATTACTAACGAAAAATAATCCCTGATAATTTTGCGTTTCTGTGAAACGTGTGTATCACAGACGGAGGACTGCTATTTATTTCACGGAGGAAACAGTATATATGAACGAATGTTTTCGTGAGATCATAATCTTATCTTCTGCGGTTGCATATGAAGACACTGATTAATTCCTGCAACTCGATATAGAAAGTTCTTGTACATTTTCGTGTTGTCATACCCCTCGAAGAAATAATTTATAGTGAAAAAAAAGAAACGACAAAAAAAAAAAGGAACGAAAAGAAAAAAAAAAGAATAAAAAAATAAAAGGCAATAAAAAATATGACAAAGTTTCGAATATTCAATAATTATTATTAATAAATCATTTTATTCAAATTTCGATCGAGAAAATTTGTAAAGTAAAATAATTAAATTTATACGTAAATTATATAAGAAGTTTATCAAAAGTTACGATTGAACATTTGAATAAAGGGTCTTGATAATGAGGAAGTAACAAAGTGAATTTGCGTTCGATAATAATTCAGCTATGTGTCATTATCATATCATCGGGATGCTGAGATTCAAAGGCATTTTGTGAAAGCGCGATCTACGCGTGATCATGGAACGACTAGCTGACTACACGGTCCATGGACCAAGAAGAAGGAAGAGTCGTTAAGCAAACACACATATAATAAAAGCAGTAAGATAGAAGAACTCCCACGGGGTCTATCCCCACCTTCGAACGAACCAGCCAGCCATCCAGCCAGCCAGCCAGCCAGCCAGCCATCTAACCAGCCAGCCATCCAACCAGCCAGCCATCCAACCATCCAGCCAGCCAGCCAGCCAGCCAGCCAGCCAGCCAGCCAGCCAAGCAAGCCCTCCGAACTCCGCATCCTCGTTTCTTCATGGCTGCTCCCTTGGATGCAATGCGCTCGGCAGAAGGGAATAGAGCGCACATGCGCTCTCGTTCGCAGGCTCCGGTAACGATTCCACCATCCTCCCGACCCCTTCGTTATGACTTGGCACCCCCCACCAATGTCCTCGATCACCCGGCAACCACTACCACCACCACCACCACCACCACCACCACCACCACTACTATCGAACATTACCATCGAGGGGTATAGGATCAACTCCGTAGAACGGACTCTAACACGAATAGACTGAGACTCGTCGTACATACATACGTACTTACATACCATCCGAACGTTTCCATGTTTTTCTCTTTCGCGAGACACGAGCCCACGTAGTCTACGTAGAACCTTTCCAGCTATCGTATTTGCTGTGCACAGCTAGAAAATGTGACTCTTTCTTTTTCTCTCTTTGTCTCTCTCTCTCTCTCTCTCTCTCTCTCTCTCTTTCTCTCCTTACGTATACGTACATACATACACACATACATATATATGTAAGTATGTATATGTACGTAGCTTAGGATAGAGTGAGAGAGAAATGAACGAAGCTACCGGTTGGCTATGCACGTAGGTACGTAGAGGTACACTAGAGAAGCAGGCGCAATACCTTCCACTGAAGCCGCGGGCAGTACAAAAGCTGGAAATGGGGCCTTTAGTTTTTATCGAGGGATAAAAGTCGTGATAAGCTGTATCAGGGGTATACCGTGAAACAGCACGGCGACGTACCTGCCCGATATTCAGACCGGATCGCTCGCCAACTATATATATATATATATATATATATATATATATATATATACATTCCTCGTAATGTTACCCTTTCTCTTTGGCCATCACAGATTTGGTGTAGACATTGGTGATCGTTTCTTTGCCTTCGATTCAAACATTTTTTTGTCCATCGAACGAAAGAGAGACAAAGGAACGAGAATATCGAAGGCATATCAAATGGATTTATTTAACTTATTACGAAAATATTAGAAATTGTTGAATTCAAAATATATCGGCAATATTCGTTCATTACTTTGAAATAAAAGGAGTAATTGGTGTCGTTCGTTATAAATCGAATTTAATGATAGTATAAATGAGAAAGTAAACTCGAAAGGACAGAAGAGAATAGATAAAGAAGAATAATAGCGTTTCTCTCGAACACAGACCACTCTTTCGACGTCGAAATAATTCGTCGTGCTTGCTCCCTTAAAGCTTCTTCTTCTTCTTCTTTTTCTCCTTTTTCTTCTTCTTCACTATAGACCTCGTATAAGGGTCAATAACTTGTAAAATGGTTCGTTACTTCGATGCAGACTCGTATCGTGCTTTTAGATTTTGCTCAATGGACGTACGTGACCCTTTCGTTCTGACTAAAGTTAGCTAGACGATTTCTATTCCATTTATCGTGACTTCTCTCTTCTCTTTCTTTTTTTCGTTTATTTTTTCTTTTACCGTAAAGAAACGTAGCAATGATTTTGCACAAATAATCGAGAAAAAAGTTTTAACGATGTCGTCTGCCTGACATATTGTTGGTGCATTCGCGATAAACACAATCGTAAAGAATTTGTCGAACAGATTACGTGCTTATCAAGAAGTTAACACCCTTTTCACGATTATGTGAATGCACGTTAGAGGGACAATGCGGGCCGTCGGTAGGTAATTCAGTTCGGAGTTAGACTTGATGCGGGTTAATTGCAAGATGTCCTTGTAAATTGTCGTAATAAGGGTCATAATAATAGGAAAACGTTGAACGTGGCAATGGCAAATACGAGAGAATCTGGCTAAAATCCTACGTAAAACGTCATTATCGCATGGTGGATAAAGACGTCACATTGTATAATACGCAATGTTGACGTAAGCATTGCGAATTACGAGATACGAAATGTAAATATACTTCGAACGCTTCGAAGCTTAGATGAAATCTGATACGCTTTATTCGCAATAAACATATGTACATATGTGAGAATATAACAAATCGTTGGAATGACTAATTATCCAAACGTGTAAACCTTTGTGTCGTTTCTTCTTTTTCTTCTTTTTTTTCTCTTTGTTTTCTTTTTTTTGTTTTTCTCTTTTTCTTTTTTCTTTTTTTTTTTTTTTTTTTTTTATATAGTAAATTGGATCATCTGTTATTCATCTCGTTACTTTCGACGAAAACAAAGGAGAAACGATCTGTCTGTTCTCAGTCATTGGGAGTCACTTCTATTCCCAGATCTTTAAGTATCTTTGAGCGAGTATCCAAGAGCCGTTCCCACCGACGAACGGTTAACGGAGAGTCCGGCAATGAAATCGAAGCTGCGAATAGAAAGGAAAGCTCGGTAAACGTCAAGCGCACACTTTGTTCCGACCAATTCGAAATGCGGCTTGGGCTGCTACGAGAACGGACAGAGAGGGAAAGAGAGAGAGAGAGAGAGAGAGAGAGAGAGAGAGAGAGAGAGTGGGAGAAGAAAGGGAAGAGAGGGGAAAGAGAGAGAGAGAGAGAGAGAGAGAGACAAAGAGAGTAAGAGAAGGATGCAGCTCCCTATTCGGTATTGGCTATCTCAGAGCATAGATTATACAGAAGCCCTCTGGGAGAGCGAACCACCCTACTATCTACCTTCGAACCCTCGTCCTGTACCTCGACCACGATCCGCCCTCGTCTCTCTTCCATTCCCTTTTAACTCTGACCTCTCTCTCTCTCTCTCTCTCTCTCTCTCTCTCTCTCTCTCTCTTTCTCTCGCTCGCTCGCTCGCTCGCTCGCTCGCTCGCTTTCTCTTTACATGCTATGGCTAAAGGTCTATATCGCGCACCGTCAAACCTGCCCGAATTGCTCGTCGTCGTGTTATGCAAACGGCCACATTTGTTACGATAGTGCTCGCCAGGGGGTCGTTCTCCACTACAGTCCCGTGCCACAACGTCGTAGAGACATAGAGTAACACAGTCATATAGAGAATAGGAGAAAGAGAGAGAGAGAGAGAGAGAGAGAAGTCGCGCAAACTGAGCTCCAGTCGAACGTGGCCACGATTCAAAGCTAGTGCCTTCGAGCGAGCAACGCTCGAGGTACCGACCACGTTTTCCTATCCTTTCTGTGCATGGTCAACATCGTTCCGTATGTCAGCAACTACGTTTCTGTAACTGCATTCTTTTGTCCCTTTCTAGGCACACGCGTAAATTTTATCCTTTCGATCTTCTCCTCGATCGTTCTTCTAACGCAATTCCACCTAACCTACCGCTTTACATGTTAATATACACGTATGTGTTCATTTATGTGAATTAATTCCGCGTAATATAAGATGAAGAGATCGTCGAGAAAAGAAATGGGATCAAAGTACGGAACTATTAATTCTATTAAAACTTCGCCTATGATTTTAATGATTTTCAATGAAGCGTGTATAAGTACTTGCTTATGAATAATAATAATAATAATAATAATAATAATAATAATAATAATAGTAATAATAATAATGATGATGATGATGATGATAATGATGATGATGATGATGATGATGATGAGTAATTGTCTTTTCATTATGTTTTCATTTAATCTTATAATGATAGTCGCTGTGTCGTTATCAATATTATAGTAATTCGATCGATTGATTAGAAAGAAAGCAAGGTTACCATTCAAGGCCCGTAAGAGTATTATTTTTTTTAGAGTTACTTGCTGAAAGAAACATATGTTCAACTTCAAGAATGAGTCATTTGATTGAGATACTCCTAACGAAGGATTTGTTTGTTTTTCTTTTTCTTATAATTCTATGAATGATACATCGAGAAAAAGTGTAGATAATTATTTTATGAAGGTCGTACTATTACGCGTATCTCGAGCTACGATAAACGTTTACTTCGTAGTACAGTTAGTTTTATAATATTGACGAGAACGTACGATTCATGTTAATAGTTTTTTCCTATCGGCAATAGAAAATCGCAAAGTCACTCGTATAATTCATTATATAATATATAAAGAAAAATATTATATACGTACGTAATCGTTGAATAATTAATTGTTAAATAATTAATACGTTGGATGATTCAAGGACGAAAAAAGAATTATGATATATTATCTCGAATTTTCTTACTTTCGTGAAAATTCGTGAAATCGGGTATCATCGTCAGTCGTCAGGCGTTTCTCGCTATCGCTCTGTGTCCTCCTCGTAAAATTTTATCGAGCGTGTAACCGACACCGCTCGACGCGTCGTATCGTTCGATTTTAACGACTATCCTGCGCGCTCGTTTCCCTTTGAAACGCCGTCGATGAACTTGAAATCCACGAGAGTACGACAGGACGTAGAAAAAGGGGTTCGAGGAAGTCCGTTTTCCCGTTGTTGAGTGAAACGCGTAACGCGTTTTTCTCTTTCTCTTTATACATTTACTATTCGATTTGGCGAGTTTAGTGTAATGAAGAAAACTCCAAAGATTTTCAAGAGATCTAGTCGAAAAATAGTCCAGCTTTAATCCTTTTATCCCAACGGCATAAATGGAAAAGGTTATCAAGATAAAATGTAAAAGAGCATCGTCTTCATTTTGCATCAAGAAAGTTTCCTTCGGAATTCGTCGTTGGACGAACATGAACGTGGTAAAGGAAGAAAGAGTAAGTGAGTGAGTGAATGAGTAAGTGAGAGAGAGAGAGAGAGAGAGAGAGAGAGAGAGAGAGAGAAAGAGAAAGAGTGAAGGAACGCGAAGGGATATGGGTGAGATACTCTCGACTACCCACGACGAACTTCCGCTATGGAGAAAAGGCGATTTTTCTCTTAAACACTACGGTAAACTAAAGTTTCGGCATAGAGATGAAGAGAAGTTTGACGCCAGCAACGACGACCGACCGTAGGAGGACTGCGATATCTGTTGAAAACTCTCCCTGAAACGAGATGTTTGTTACGGGGAGAGAAACTTTTAGCTAAAAGGGGCCAAAAGCGAGCCGGTAACGGGAATGGTCCAAATCGCCACGAGTAGGAAAAGAGGGTAAATACTCGTTACACGTTTTAGAAATCTACCTTCTTTTTGTACGATTCGACTACTTTTTCTTTTTCTTTTTTTTTTTCTTTTTTTTTTTTTACTTCTTTTTGTTTTTCTTCTTTTTCTTCGTCTTCATCTTTTTAACGAACGACCGAAACGAACCGCACGAGGGTCCTATAATTTAAATTTCACGAATCAGATTTAAAAAGGAAAGAGAAAGATTTTTCCTCTTTAACTTGGCTTTCGATAGTAAATGAGATTAAAAAAAAAAAAAAAAAAAAAAAAAAAAAAAAATAAAAAAAAGAGAGAAGAAAAGAAGATTATACCTTAATACGAGTTTTCTTTCGTGATTCGAATAAAAAAAATCTTGAATAAGTTGCAATACAAATAATAGATAATCGAGTAGTAATAGATCGTTTAACAATGTTAAAATGAGTAAACGTGATCTTTTTTTCTTTTTTTCTTTTTTCTTTTTTTTTTTAACGATACATATATACGATATAATATAAATCGATTAAAAAGAGTAACAACCATTAATATAAATTGCTATTGCCGCTCGTTGAGGAGATAGAAAGAATTGCAATTAGTATATAAGTTTAGATCAACGATTATAGAATACAAATTCCCATGTGTTTCAGTTCGGTGACTCGTTGAATTATTCAAGATCGAAAAAAAATCATTCGATACGTATCTTTGAATAATACGACTAAATACGGTAGCATAGAAAGGAGAGGCGTATTCGACTAATATGTAAGAATTTGTGATTGCAATTCGCACGTGCTTCGTTCTTATTTCAGCGAGCGAGCAATTTCATTTTGCTCGCTTACAACGACGAGTCGATTATTTTAATTGAAATCCGCGATTTCGAACGCCAATATACCTACCTACCTATCGCGGATCGAGCGTAATTTAATGGCGAAGATCTTACGGGCACCGTTCGCCGTGTTTCCGAGAGAAACGGCGAGTCGAGTAAATTAATAGAGCGAAGGTTACATGAACAGGACTTTAGGCGCTCGATCGGAGTTAAAGCAATGTGAATGAGAACGAGCAAAAGCCTCCTTATATGGAATTCAGTGCGATGAAATGAAAAAAAAAAAAAAAAAAAAGAAGAAAAAAAAAAGGAAAAAAAAGGAAAGAAGAAAAAACAGAAAGAGAGAGAGAGAAAGACAAAGAGAGAGAAAACGCCGATTCCGGGATAAAAGTGATGGTATAATTGCGATAAATTATACTATCCGGCAATAATTAGCAGAGTATGCTGGCAAACAGATGTGAGGCTTTTAAACGTCCGTGTAAACGTACATTTCGATATTTCAAACCTTTTTGCGATCGTCGAGAACCATCGTATATCTATATACACTTATCTACTATATTCTATGTATTTGCGTATATTATATGTGCGCTTAGCCAAGCTCCCTTGGTAATCAGTTCATTAAGGTTAATGGCTGCCTTTCTAAATTAGAACGCGAACGACCGCAGAGTCTTTGCAAAGATCGCACGTGCTTCCTGCAACTAGAACAAAAGATTAAACCACCAAAGTCTACCTTCTCTGAGAACACTGATAAACATGAAAAAAAAAAAAAGGAGAGAGAGAGAGAGAGAAAGAAAAAGGAGCACGTCCGTCGAAATACCCTTTCCGTCCTATCTGACTACTCTCCCAAAAAAGACTTCGCTCTTTTACGATGAAGCGGTCAAACTTTACGTTTTATCGAAGTATTTTTGCGATACGCTTCGATCGGTTAAGAGCATACCACTAAGTCGTCGGTGGTAATTATGAAATTTCTTTTTGTTTAAAAAAAAAAAGAAAAAGAAAAAGAAAAAAAAAAACAAATATTTCCACGATTCCTTTACTTACTTTAACATACTTTTTATCGTATTCTATTCTTTTTCTTTTCTTTTTTTTTTTTTTTTTTTTTTCGTACTTTAAGAACGACCAGAAAATCGTGCCACGTCGTTAAGTCAACCATTTATGTTGTTTTTCCACTACATCGTAGCGTTAAAATATATCAAGAGATATAGTATGAATTTATCATTGTGTGGCGATAAAAAGAAAGAAGAAAAAAAAAGGAAAAAGAAAAAAAATAACGACAAAAAAAAGATAAAGAAAGAAAGAAAGAAAGAAAGAAAGAAAAATATAAAATAGAAGTAAAAAAGAAAAAAAAAAAAAAAAAAAAAAAAAAAAAGAAAAAAAAAAGAGAAAGAATCGGAACTAGGAGCCATGCGTTTTGTTTATACGGCAATGAAACGATACGACGGCATTAATAGAAATTTACGAGGATATCGGAAAATCTGGCACGTCGTAAAAACTCAAACGATTACTTCCGATGAATGACGACGTTTTTCTCGTTCTTTCTCTCTCCCTCTCTCTCTATCTCTCTATCTCTCTCTCTTTCTCTATCTCTCTCTTTTTTATTAATTTCATACGTTTTGATATAGACTGCTTTGTAACATCGTCTGTAAACGTATACGCATCAAGACGAATTTATTTGAATATACGGTGAAATATTTTTTTTTTTTTTTCAAGGAATCTACTAATCATTCATGGCTTAGAGATAAGCTAAACGTTACGAGGATGATGCAAAATGTACTTGAGAAATTATATATTTAAAGTGTAACGACATGAGAATCGTTAAAACAATTATGTGAGTAATAGTTCTATTTGCGTTTTTATAGCGTAATGATATCGCAAAAAAAAGTTGTTCTTCGAAAAATTGTCATCCCATCGAATCGAACGAGGAATTCGTATAAAAAAAAAAAAAAAAAAAAAAAATTTTCCATGTTATATGGTAATATTCGCTTATTTATAATAGTTGTAATACTTTTTCTTTTTTTTCTTTTTTTTTTTTTTTTTTTTTTTTAAGTTTTTTCTTCATCGACATTAATAATATGATAATTATTCTGGGAATGATGATAAAATAAATATAACAGTGCGAGTTCCTTTTTTAAGATTCGATCGAGCAAAAATGTATTTTTTTCTTTTTCTTTTTCTTTTTGTCTTTTTTCTTTTTTTTTCTTTTTTTTTTTTCTTTTTTCTTTTTTTGATTTTCGTCAGAGATACGGCAAAAGAAGCCTTTACTTTCACTTTGTGTTAGAGCAGTAAAAAAAAAGTATCGGTGATTTACGCACGCCAATCGGTCGATCCTTGTCGATCAGGTAAACTTTACTTTCTACTATTTGGAATTGTCCATGACGAGAATCGTGACAAAAAGGGTATCGGTGAAAGTTCGGTAAAAAAAAAGTAGCTATCCCTTAAAAGAATCAAGATTTTTCCCGTGAAGGGGTGCGTAGCTTTTTACTTCGCTGTTGGCATCGAAATGACGGAGAGAGAAAGAAAGAAAGAAAGAAAGAAAGAAAGAAAGAAAGAAAAAAAGGAAGAAAGGAAGTGAAGAGAGAGAGAGAGAGAGAGGGAGAGAGAGAAAAAATGAAAGTATTTGAAAAAAGAAAGAAAAAAAAAAAAGGAAAGTTTTGTAGTTTTATCGAAGCATCTTGCTATTAGAGTTCGCCCATTAGAGTTCTAAACCATTGTTAAAAGCGAGAAAGGGATGAAAGTGAAAATGAAATTTCGCCGAGATGTAATAATTATAGGAAATGAAAATGTATTAATAAAATTGTGATGTATCCGAAGGAAATACGAGGAGGAGAACTTTTTAAGTGGATGAACGAGTCCCCAAGCGTCATTTTGTAATTTTATCGACGAAACTCCGAGTTGCAGTTGCACGTGTAGTTGCACCATTCCTACGAATGCTCTATACAAATGTCCAAGATATGTCTCTCTTGACCGTTTGCATACATGCATATTATCGTTATGCAGGTAAAGAACATTGGTTGCATACTTATGCGAACATCTCGCTAAAACTTTTTCGAGGATTCTATCGTCGCGAACGGTACGTGCTTCGAAGTGAAACGATTCCTTGTTGGAATTACTATGACCCTGAGAAACATATCGATATGATGACATCTGAGTTTCGCATTAGCTCGTGTTAAATGTTAAATATGTATTATTAAATATATGAATGAAACAGCAATACATTTCTTTACCTTTCGTGTAATAATTTACAAATCAAGATAAACGTGTTCGAACATAACTATGTATATTTTTAAAGATACACGTATTACCATAGATAATGATTAAAAAGATGGTGAGTGCATTTTGAATAAAAAAAAAAAAAAAAGAAAAAGAAAAAAAATAATTAATGGCGAATTTTAATTTAAATCTCATTGTTTCAAACATTTGTCATGTCACGATTTTGTCGTATCACGTAAAAAAAAAAAAAAAAAAAAAAAAAAAAAAAAGAAAAAGAAAAAAAATCGATCCTTAAATATAACAGTAAGAAATTGTTATATTGTTTTGTATCCGTCGGCAAGTATGGGGAAGAGTTCAAAGTGAAATAGGTAGTGCTCCCTTAAATTCGCACTTACGTCCATTAATATCGCATTTCGGGAATTACAGGAGTCCCGGTTCTCCTCGTATTGGAGCACAAATGCGAAGCGATAAAATGTATAGAGGATCTGCGATCGGTTGGGCACGTGATTCTCAACGATAGCAGATGCTTCCTACGTAAAAGGAAGGTACGAGATTCAGGAGCCCGGTTTAAGGTAGAAAAGATAAAAGTAAGGCGGCCTTTCGAGGAGGTGCAGGAAAGTGTAAACGTACGGTGACGTTTAGAATCGACCGGTCGTCCTGGGGATTTGACTGGTATGATGCTTTCGGCACGCGACAAAACGGGGTACGCGCTGCGCCGTATGACCATAAAATAAACGTTTGGGGTGGCGCAGGCGGAGGCCAAAGCTAGCAGCGCATAAACACTTATATAACGGCAATTAAACTGCTTTTAAGGCCCATAAAACTGCAGTTTCAATAATCTCTGTGACAACACGATTCTCTCTCTCTCTCTCTCACTCTCTATCTTTTTCTCTGTCTCTCTTTCTGACCTGCCTCTTCTTCCCTACATCTCTTCGTGTCTCTTCACGAACCCGTTCGCTACTTTTTGGTCACATCTCGTCTATCTTTCTCTCACCCTCCATCATCTTCTCGTTCTTTTAGATACTCAACGATTTTCTTTCGTAAGTTATATCAAGCTCGTTCTTTCTCTCTTTCTCTTTCTCTTTCTCTCTTGAAAGAAATGATAAAAAAACGAAAACGAAGAGAGAACAAAAAAAAAAAGAAAAAAAAAGCAAAAAAAGAAGAAAGAAAATAGAAAGAAAAAAAAAATAGGAAAAAGGGAGAATTCTTGCGAGGAACCGAGAAAGAAGGCGTCGACGGTCGAAACGATTGTAAAACTCGCTTTCATGAGTTCAGGATTGTCGTACTTTTTACCCCGTGAGGGTAGAAACCGGGGGTTGCTGGTCACGGGGTAGTAACGGATATCACGCGATAGTAACGGAACGCGTGTACGTACGTCTAGTTGGATTTCGGTGTGTACAGAGGAGGTTAGCGCGAGATAATGTATAATTTATAATCAGGCCGAAGCTGCGTCGTTCTACGAGCTGAATCCTCCGCCCCGAGAGCCGGCAACCCCTCATTAGCATTCGATGATGGCTGCCGCGTCCTGCAGCGTCGGTATTATCCCATTTCATCGTCCCTGCTTGTTCCTCCCCTACCTGGACCTCTTCTCCACCTTTCCCATCCTCCACCATCACCCCTTCTCTCTCTCTCTCTCTCTCTCTCTCTTTTCCTCCTCCATAGTCACTTTTAGCGCCGTCGCTTCGACTTCGTTTCTCCCTCTTTCTTTCTATTTCTTTCGCACGCTCTCTCTCTCTCTCTCTCTCTTTCCCTCTCTCTCTTTCTCTCCCTCTCTCTCTCCCTCTCTCTCTCTCTCTCTCTCTCTCTCTTACTCTTTTTCTGCATCCAGGAGCCATCGAATATTCCCTCAAAAAGTATGACACCTATCGCAATTTCGTTCCAAGTACGCTTCGTGGGACGAATTCCAGATAGATGAACCATCTTTCTCGGTTCGTACGTGCGCAGAACGAAACTTTTTCTTGGTTATAACTTGCCATCAATGATACTCCAATTTCTCAGGGATCGGTTAGAAAATTGTTTCCTTATGATAGATCAATATGACCGATCGATAATTAAACGACACGGATATATATGAAATTTTCTAAATACATAATATATTGTATACTTTCGTTAGATACATCTTCGTTAATATTTTTTTATTATTTATCATTTACATTTAGATTTAAATTTAATTGAAAAGTAATTGAATGATTAATTATTATTAATTGGTCGACGGAAGGAGGAATGAATTGAAGCATTTTAAAAGTGGCAAACCTTAAAAATTCTCAAGAGTCTGTAATGTAATAATCGTTGTAATTCGATTACGTTCTTTCAACGACTATAAAGAAGTCAGATTGTAGAGTTTTCGCATTGCGGCCTCGTTGTAACGACTAACGAAGATCGGGTTCGCTCCATAAAAGTGTAAAGGATGATAGGTAATGATTTTATGAGCACGATCTACGCCCACTCCTCGTCACGCCGTCATCGTTTCCCTCTTCTTCTTTCTTTCCTCTCTTTAACAGTCTACTCGACCCTAAGCTTGGCTCGAGTAATATAAATGCATCGTTGAAAGCTAGTGAAACGGACTCATGAGATTTCCACTTTACAATTTTTTCACTCTTCTTTCATAAACGTTTTATGTAGATAGGTAACATCTAGAATAGATTTCTTTTCTCGAGAATAATAAATAATTCTTGATGATCCGGAACGATTTTTTTTTAATTTTCAACGAATCGCATGTGTGTATCTAATTTTATTAATTGTGATAAAAATTTATAACATCAACCATCTAATATATTACGATAATAATAGTTTACATTTCATTATTAAAGAAATAATGATAACCTAATCTTTGAGAAAGGAAAGAAATTGCGAATTCAACAGAGCGTATATATCCAACATATGTACATACGTACGTACACACGTATACATACATACATACATACATACATACATACATACATATATAGATACGTGCATATATAACTCGGTCGGTGTTAGCTTTGGTGATCTTGTAAATATTATCGAGCACGAGAGAAAAATATCGGCTAAGCCTTTCTCGTCCGACAGGAACGATAGGCTTGACCATGGCTTCAGAATCCGGGTGTACGAGGTCCGTTTGAAATTATTAACCGGCAAGCGTAAACAAACCGAGATAATAAAATAAAAAGTGTTTGAAGTTTTAATTTTATCTAATCGCTATTTACTACGCCATTGTACAGCCGTAAGTGGCTCTATAAAAGATAGGCGCCGGATTATTCGCCAGCAACATTATCACGGTGACGACAGGTGTAGTTGGCCGTATACATGTCCTTCTTGCATGCGCAAGTATCATAAATGAATAGGATACAACTTCGCGCGTGCGGCCGGTAGTACGACTCACGTGAACGTTCCCAAACCATGACCTTGCTCTTGACGCGCTTAAAAGATCCCACGTATATTACATAGTGGCTACGTAGGCGTATCTTTTCGTTTCTCGAAAGATTAGACGTTTCAAATCTAACTCGCTAAATATTCAATCACTTATTATATCTTTCCTATCGTTGATCCTCTATTATTCGGATTAATAACAAATACAATACATTATAAAGAATTTTACGAGAACGACACAATCGTAATATAATCGTACCATCGACAATTTATTTTTCTTTTTCTTTTTCTTCTTTTTTTCTTTTTTTTTATTTTCTTTTTTATTTTCTCTCTAATAATAATAAATACCTATTGTATCAATAACATTCATCGTAGAACTTTGCACTCGAAAAAGGGTAGAAAAAAAAGAATGGTTTGTAATCTAAGTTTCGAAAGAAACTATAAGGAGAGGCGGAGGGAGGAGGGGGGTGGGAGGAAACCTCCCTGTGAATAGAAATCGGCGAAGAAAAATATGGTTACCATATGTAGCTGTATGAGGGCGTCCTACGCAAGGAAGAAACACGAATCCTTTTATACGCGACTCCTCGTAAGGTTTCCCCCCTAATAACGATATCGTTTGAGAACCCTTTTGTCGCGTATTTCCGACGTATGTATATACATATACATATACATATACATATACATATACATATACATATACATATACATATACATATACATATACATATACATATATGTATATATATGTATATATACAGATATACGTATATGCACGTAAGGTAAGATATGTAAGTATTTACGTACTTAGATATATGTGTAGGTACGTAAGTACTATGTATTACTTTATTGAAACCCGGTAGCTTTTGCGAATATATTTTTAGCGGAATCTCCTCGGTCGTATAACGTACTACGTTATGATTCTAATTAACGAGAGAAATGCGGAATAAATATGAGCGATCTTACGATAAAAAGAGTTTTACTCACCGCATACGACTCTGTCAAAGGGGCTCATCCAATCTGCAAAACAAGAAAAATGTCATTATAGAGACGTACTCGAGGGTCATGAGCGTCCGCTGATTAAAAGACTCGACGTCCTTGTAAATTATATTACGATATTTTCATCGGGCGACAACGTTCCCAAGACAGTCTGCGAATGCATGACGTCTTCGAGTAAGAAAGAGAAAGAAAAAGAGAAAGAGAAACGAAGCTAAACCAAGTCAAGGTTTCTTTCTTTGTAAAAAAAAAAAAAAAAAAAAAAGAAAAAAGAAGAGAGAGAGAGAGAGAGAGAGAGAGAGAGAAAGAGAGTGATTTTACGTTCGTCGAACTTTTTAGCGGATGCTCGCGTTTGCAAGATACGAACTTAAGTAGATATATACAACGTTGAGAGTTAAGAGACTTAAGCCGACAGAGAGACGCAAAGCGAAAGAGAAAGACGAAAAAAGAGAGAGAGAGAGAGAGAGAGAGAGAGAGAGAGAGAGGGATGGAGAGAGGGAGGAAGGGAGGGAGGGAGAAGCGAGCAAGAAGGGGGTCCGACGTTTCATGCGTTTCGCCGCTCCAACAAGATGCAATTAGAAAGTTAGGAAACTCTTAGCAGTGAGACGCACAAAGCTCGCAATAATTTCAACCGGCGGGGAGGATTAAAGGAAGGATCGGCACCGCTAAAGCACATCTCTCGTAATCCTTTTTGTCTCCCGATTCAATTTAAGCCGCGCCGGATTACGCCCCCGGCGACGACATTTTTTTCCGCATCGTTCTTTCCCTTGTTGTTTCTATTTCTCGTTCTGCATTCTACTATCCGATGGAATTAATAATTCAACAAGTTTTTTCTTTTTTTTATTTACATCGTCGAATCATCGATCTTCAATGATCGATCGATCTAATTTAATCAGATTTTTTCGTAATGTTTTTATTTTAATTGATATAAGTATTTATATAAGTATTTGAATTGATAAAATTAACGTTTTATAATAGATAACGAGAAAATACTGATTATTGCCAATTGAAAAATGAAAATGTATCGTTTGATTTAATCACGTGAACATTTAAATTAGAAAAACTATTGATCGCAAAATAGTTAATGAATGTGAAATATGTACTGCGTGTTTATTTTATTTATGTAAAACTATTAAAAAAAGAAATATTAATTTATTAACATTACATTGTCATCAACGTGTCGTTAATTTATTACTATTAAGTCTACATTCTGCAATCTAATAATCATCAGTTTAATCAACGATCATTAATCGTTTGTCACGAAATGAATGATTGAACGGATATATTTAATGATCGAAAAAACGAAAGCTAAGAGGTTAGCATTAAATCGTTATATTATTATAAGATAGCGATAGAAAACAAGCTTAAATAATTTACATATCCGATGATTACGTCTTAATCGAGGCACCTACTTATGTTTAATGATATCTCGTTTTAATTGCTCGAAATTACGTTACGGAATTATCATTAGTCTCTTTACAAATACAAGTATGGAAATAATTCGATATACCTGAAGGATGCATAATTTTTGAATAATAAATAAAAAATTACAAATATTTGCGACTTCGTGAACCCGAAGTTGTATTTATCGCGATTGAGAATCTATGTTTATAAATTTAACGAATTCTCTAGGCAAAAATATTTTTAATGAATATTTAACAAAATAATGCCAGGATCGATCGAATTACATGAAAGAATATTTCAATAATTTCGTAGGTATGTCGGTGCAAATAAATTTTTTTCTGTAAAGTTCTTGAATACTTTTACTAAAAATCTTTATCGCTTTAAGAGAATATTCGAAGAACGACGGTAGATATAAAAAAATAAAAAACGGAGTATTTCTTCGTTCGCGACTTTGCTTAAATGCGCACGCTTGAATAACATTAGCGACGAGAGAAACACGACGATAAGACAACATCGATACTTTGTTTTGAGTTAATAAATTAACAAGGAAGAATCGTCGAAGGTAGTACACGGACAATGCATTATGTACGACACGAAAGAGTTTCGCATTAAACAATGGAAGTTATTACTTCGTCGTGAGGTGGAATTTACGATGTTTAATTGCGAAGAAACAAAGAGATAAAAGTGTAGCGAGACGAAGCTAGTTTTAAAATGTAAAACATCGTGAGGTTGGCTAATGATTGATCTCATTGAATATTGATCGACGACTTTATAGATATATGGATACGTTTAAAAATGAATTTGGTAAGATTACAAAGAAGCGTGATAGAAAAAGATAGAAGTGAATGGTTTTGTATAATCGGTACTCACCTGTAATGGACATCCAAGGGTAGCGAGGAATGTCCGAAATACCAGGTTGACCAGTGGTAGGCTGCTGGCAGGAGGTAAGAGGATCGACGACGGCCGAGGCCGCGGCGGCCTGATGATAGAACTGTGCCGCCGCGGCCATAGATGCGGAAGCGGCCGATACGGCGGAGGAAGCCGAGGCGGAAGAGACGAGGCTACCAGGGGTAGCACCGTTTTGATGATGATGGCCGAGGGTATAGTTGACCATAGGGTCGGCCGAAGTTGGTGCGACATTTCCAGCAAGGCTGGCGGTGTATCGGCAAGATTTGTCACCGGCTGTCGCAGCGTCGACGGCCGCTGCCGCGGCAAGGGCAGCGCTGGAGGCTGCGGCCGCGCTCGAACCGAATCCAGGAACCATGCTGGAGGTCGCACCGAACGCGGCCGCCGCGACCGCTTGTTGTTGCTGATGATGATGATGCGCGGCCGCGGCCGAAACGTAAGGATACATGCTTGATGCGGTGCGGGCCGCCGGCGAGGTCGAGGCCGAACTACCCGAGTGTTGAGGGCTTGAGCCCGTCGGACTCGGCGAATTGTGCTGCTGTGCGTAATTTACTGCCGCGGCCGCGACCGCAGCCGCGGATAGGCTTGATTCTAAGCTCGCAGCCGCGCTCGCCGGACTGCTCGCAGCGGTACAGGCCTGTATCGTACCGGGATTCGTGCTCGTGAACAGTTGTTGGTGATGGAACTGCTGATGATACTTTGGTAGCATACTATCGATTATGAATTTCGAACTCATATCGCCTGGCCGATGAGCGATCGAGTCCTATCGCCGCGATCCCTCCTCATCCGGCGTCGGCCCTCGCTCGGACGTCCTCCGTGCCGACGTCCTCAGCGCCGGCAACCGCGTGCCGTCCTCCACGCCGGCGGATCCCTCGTCATCGCTATTTGCTCTTTCTTCTTTCTCTTCCTCTTCTTATTCCCGTTGCTTTATCTCTGTTGTTTTTCCTCTATCTATTTCTATTCCTCTATCACTCTGTAATTCTATCGACTATAATTATTATATTCTTTTTCTTTCTCCTCCTTCCTTCAATACTATCCTTCACATCTATCTACCGTCACTTAGACAACAAGCTCAACACATTTCTTCTTTCTCTTGTCACAACTATCAGACGTGATAATAAAAAACCGCGAATAGACGCGCGCGCGCGTGCGCGCACGCAAGCGAGCGAGCGAGCGAGCGAGCTAACGCCGATCACGACTATTGCGAACCGATCATCTCACCGGCGATCGATCTCCGAGATATTCACGGACTCATTTGCGCGCGCGTTCACTCTTCTCATTCACGGAATTGTTGAGAGGCCCGATGACGAGCGCGACGATGACGATGACGACGACGACGATGACGACGACGACGACGACGACGACGACGACGACGATGACGACGACGACGACGACGACGACGACGACGACGACGACGACGACGACGACGACGACGACGACGACGACGACGACGACGACGGCGACGGCGACAGCGACGGCGACAGCGACGGCGACGGCAGCGACGGCAGCGACGACGGCAGCCAGCAGCCGATGGAACGGCGCACCACTGCGAGGAGAGAGAGAAGAGAAGAGCCGTGGCCCCTCTGTCAGGTGTTAGAAGCCGTTTCTTGCGTACTTCTCGGATAGTCGACGAATCCTTTATGGGCCATGCATGAAGGTACTATAGCCCCCTATCCCGAACGCCGCGTACTACAACCCACGGCCAGCTAAATGTAACCCCTTACAATAATGGCGCCGCTTGTCTCTCCGCGTTCTGCCCCCCTCTCTTCGACGGCCGAGCGTGGAGCGCCGGCTGCCGGGGGCACCAGCTGGTAAACACTGCCGGCCAATCGACGCGCGCTCTTTACCGAGCCCCGCCAATCCGGCGCAGGCTAGGCGCGCCAAGATGAATGGCTCTCTCTCTCTCTCTCTCTCTCTTTCTCTCTTTCTCTCTTTCTCTTTCTCCTTCTATCACATTTTCTCTTTCTCACTTGCACGCCTCGCTCCCGTCGCAAGGTTCGCCTCTCTCCGATCTTCGCTCTGCCTTCTTATTTGTGTGTGTTTCTTCGTCTATCTCCTCATGTGGGTGTACGTGATTATCTGTACACGCGTGCGCTCGTATGTGTGTACATTGAAAGAGAGAGAGAGAGAGAGAGAGAGAGAGAGAGAGAGAGAGCTTATACCTCGTACGAACCGCTCAGCCGACGGTCCGCTCCTTTCGACGGGCGACTACTCTGCGAGACGCTCGTTGCCTCTCTCTCTCTCTATTTTCTTTCTCTCTATCTCTCTCTTTTTCTCTGTCTCTCCCTCTATCTCTCACTCTCTTTCTCTCTCTTCCTCTCTCTCTCTCTCTCTCTCTCTCTATGTGTTTGTCTCTTTGATCGTCTTTCTTGCTTTTCTACGCTGCGAAGCGTAATCGCGAATCGTCGGTGTAGTAACTCCATCATTTCTTCCTCTCCGTATTGAGAAATCGTTCGTTTTCTGCATCCTATCTATCTATCTATATATATGTGTGTATATATATATATGTATATATATATATATATATATCTCGACTACTTTCAACTCGTTGAAACTCTTCGTTACTTCGTGATAATAGACGGTCAAATGTATCTCTTGCGAAAATAATCGGTGTTCGTTTTGATTAATTCTATCGGCTGTTTTCGCCGACGGAGAATCAAACGCTATAGTATTATATCGAATCTCCGTAAAGGATAACTATTTATCTATTCGACATTCTTACGTGAAAGTTTAGGCACATCTAGGTATTTTGAATGTTATACGAGGAAAAGAGGATAGAATGAGGCAATGGAGAGGAAAAGGGCGTAAGGAAATAGAGAGAGAGAGAGAGAGAGAGAGAGAGAGAGAGGAAAGAGGGGAGAAGGATTTTGCTTCGAAGGGTAAAAAGACGTAAGGGCGGGAAAAAGTCTTAGCCGGTTTCGATGTTCCTTACGATGGACAGCCCATTTTGCACACCCCATTTTCTAGATAAACTTGAAATATCGAGACTCTTAGCCTACCGACCGATAGAGACGGCAAGCAGTTCTCTCTCTTTCGACGGCGTGGATCCGTCGAGACAGATTATCATAAAAATCGTTAAATCGTCGACTTAGCGATGCTTTATCGTTGGTATTCACGATACCTTATACAATCTCTGGTCCCTTAGTAACGCGATCGTTACATCGAAAAATATGTAGATAGATTTTAGGTACTTACTTAACGTTACTAGTCGGAACTCGATCTGTCTGTATCTGAAACAAATTAACATACGTTAGTAATTCAAATCTGTTTCTAATCAATCTCGAAGGAGAAAAAAAAATTATTTAACTTTACGATTAAATATACGATAAATGTTAAGGTAAAACTAATAATATCATTATTCTTTCTTTTAACGATCGAAATAAAGATACAATATTTATATGGATTTTCAGGAGTTATGATCTATTAATCGATTCAATTAACATTAGATCATTGAAAAGAGATAGACATTATTGTTTATTACTTATTGATAAATCATGTGTTTTAACATTTATTTTCATGAATCTTTTATAATAAGATTACGTGTTATAAATTATAAATACTTTTTATTGATAACTATAGAAATATAAGAATTGTTTCTTATCCAAAGGAAAAAGTAATTTGATTTTCATTTTTGATATTCTAATGAAAGCTTTAGCCGAGCTAAAAAAAAAAAAAAACGACGTTAGACAGTGAGAAAAGGCGTGGTCTTCAGGTACCATAGAAATAAGAAATAGAGAAAGAGAGAGAAGGGGAAGAAGAGGGAACTTCCCAAATATGAAAGAGGCATCTTTGTGTCTCTACCTACCTAATCTATGAAGACGAATGTCTCGACTTCTTTGACTTTTCTAAGCACCGCGGGAAATTTTCTTCTCCCTTTGAGATACCGCTCATGTTTCGTATAACATTCGATGTTGGACGTCAAGTAAAAAAGGAAGAAATGCATGCTCTCCATTGTTGTCGCATCACCAATGTAAAAAATCACGACGAAGGACATCTAATTTATGATAATAGATGATCCTCCCTCAACACGAACAAAAAGATCTAATCTAATATGTCGTTCTTTCCTTTATCTCATCCTTTATTTATATGTGTACGTTTAAAATTTGTTCGCCATACTTTTCGAAAAAGATGAAATCTTTGTCTTCTATTTTAATTTACATGAAAAGATTTCGATCGATCACGTTGCTCATTAAAAAAAATAATTGTATATATTTCGTAACGATTTTATCGTTTCTCCTTTAATAGGTTTTATATGTTAAACAATCTATCAACAGATATTTTGTATAAAAGATAATCGTTCAAAAATATTCACGAGGTAAACCTCCATTTATAATTCAAGGGTACGATTTTACTCTAAATTTTATTTACGATTTGAGTTTCATCGTGAACGAGTTCAGGGTATAGAATTATGAAGACCATAAATAGCGTTTCCCTTTTCTCCATATCGTAGTACCCCTATGATACATGAATTTCAAGGACATCTGTTATCCGATGTCGATCGAAAGGAGAACATAAGGAATTTCGAATATTTTCCAAACTGTCGTGAATTTTTTTTCCTTACTTTTTTCTTTCCTCTTTTTTTTTCTTTTTTTCTTTTTTTTTTCTTTGTTATTATTCTTTTTCTTTTTTACAATTCTTTAATTATTATTGAAACGACAAAACAAATTGAGTTTCATCGGAGCCAATTGTTTGCTATAATGGTAATTATATATTTTGTACGATGCACCAAGAGGAAACGCCATAGCTACGTAAGTATGTAATAGATGACGTACGATGCCCTAAGGAGATCTTATTGATGGCGCTTATCGCCACCCATGTCGATCGTCGATGAACTCGAGCTCTCTCTCCAACCTTCCTACACGAAGTGACAGTTTTGGGATCGATAGATCATTCGAACGTACCTTTGCTAATTCCACGCACGCTTTCCTATCTCCTCACGTAGGCGCGTGGTGTAGCGACGTCAAGATGGATAGATCACGGGTACGCAATGCGTAATGACTCGAGAGATTTTTCGAAATAAAATATTTCTTATGCCAGGTAGAGGAAACGATACTTTTATTAATTATTCCCGTGTGTCCGTCGGATAGATGTCTTAATAAAGATTCGTAAAGAAAGAAAAAAAAAAAAAAAAAAAAAAAAAAAAAGAAAAAAAAAAAGAAGAAGAAAGAAACAGAAAGGAAAAAATAAACGATATTCATATTTCGTTCTATTCGAAAGATAGAAGGAACATATTTATATATATATATATATATATTTTATCTGTGATATCTAAATTGCTCGTTAAAACGAACAAAAGTCGTATAATTATTAATTATCGAAAAATTTTTTAAGAGAATATAATTATTATATTGAGATAACGTAGATATAGAAAAAAAAAGTTAAAAGATATTTTGTTCGTTCGTAACGATGAAAAAGTAGGCGCGGGTAAATGTGATTATCGCGGTAAGTTTAACGATGGGGAACTTTTAAAAAAAAAAATTTTTGCAAAAGCCGTATCCGTGATTCACGAGCAGCTGCTAAGATGAGGACGGTATTCATACGAGAAACGTAATCGCTCGGAGGTACCAGGGCCAAGAATTTTCGTGCTCACGATTCTCGAAAACTGGTTCGCGCCATACCAACGGACCAGTTTAATTATATCAACTCGTTCGCTCGTGGATCAGAGTCCACGTTCCAGTTACGCGAAAGCTCTTTTCCTCTTTACTACTACCAGAGAAGAAGGGACGTGAGAGAGACCGTAGAGACTCCTAACAGCGACACAACGCGACGGGGTGTAAATCGGCTGTCGTGTTGTACTTCTCGAGACGTTAAGATGAAGAGAGATGGAAAGTATTCTCGTTCGCGTTCTCTAAGGAAGATGCGGCCCAGATAAAAAACATGCCACGGTCCAGCGACCGAGTCAGCTTTGGAACAACACCAACAACTTGGGAACTCTTCGATACGTTTCCTGGAGAGAGATATTTTCGTCCCTGCTCGTGATTCTTCGAGAGGAGAGAATGAAAAGAGAAGAGAAGAGAAGAGAAGAGAAGAGAAGAGAAGAAAAGAAAAAAAAACGAAGAAAGAGACGGAGAAATATAAAGAAAAGAAAAGAAAGAAAGGAAGAAAAAATACGAACAAGAAAGAAGAGGCCAGAGGGCAAAGAAGGATATTGGGCGGTGGTCCGATCCTCGCAAGGACTCCTCGTTTTTCGTTTACTTTGTTTCTCTGGCCTGAGCCCGAAGAAGGGAGGCACCCCAGAAATTCGTAAGAGACACCTGCCGCGCCATCTTCGAACGGATCACTGAAATTCGCGAATTCCCTTTTATTTTCTCGCCGACGTTCATCCATTCGGATCTAATCTCATTCTAATAATTTCACTTTTTACCTGTTTTACTTTTCCTTTTTTTTCTTTCCTTTTCTTTTTCTTGTTTCTTTTTTCTCTTTTTTTTTTTTTCTTTCTTTCTTTTTTTTTTTTTTTTTTTTTCTTTTTTTAATACGTGACGCATAACAATTATTTACGCGATAAAATGTAATGTTCTATTTCGACGTTGCTAATAATATTACCAATCTACTTTTATTACGCGCTAAGTGAAATAACTTATTTTGTATGATTGTATGATATATAATGCATTAAGTCAGGTTTTCATGATTACTATATGATGTCATTTCGTTTTCTTTTATTGACTTTAAACACGATTTTTTTTTTTTTTTGTTTTATCTAATCACACATCGCACATAATTTGCCAAGGGAAAATTCCACGTGAATCGATGAAATCCAACGAACCTATTATATGGAGGAAAAAGAAAAATATAATTTAAATAAGCGTTTATTATTGTATATATCGTCTATAGTATAAGGTCAAAGTTCGCGAACCTCGATCTATGTTACCTACAGAGTTCGTTTTCCAAGAATGTCATCGTTTACCTTACGAGAAATTTGCGGGTAAGTGTTTTGATCGTAGAAAGTTATATATTAATAAATTTCTTTTACAATGTCGTCGTCGTACGATTTATTATCCCGTTATTGATATCGAGAAAAAAAAGAAAGAAAAAAAAAAAAAAGAAAAAAAAAGAAAAAGAGAAAAGAAAGAGAAAAAAGAAGAAGAAAAAACCAAAAGTGATTTAATATGGAAATTAATATTTTAATTTCAAAATGTAAAATCTTTCGATGAATGATAATAATTATTATTTGGATAATAAGGAAATGGCTAAAGAAAGTTGTTAAATTTTCTAAATGTACGAACATCGATGCATCTAATGATAAATGACGAAGATTGTATGTCGCAAAACGTCGACGAGACACAGTTAATATATAATCCCATCGTGTTAAGTTCTGTCTATATTTTCTTGACTAAAGTTACGTGCAAAAAGAACCATAAAGAGTACATAGAAAATAATTTTGTCGTCAAGTCGTTGTAACTAATATATATATGTATATATATATATATATATGTATATATATGTATATATGTATATATATATATATATATATATATATATATATATATATATTAAACTGATCAACACAACATCCAGGACTATGCATAATTTTTATCCGTGGATGATCAATGAAATTACAAATTATTAATATTAATAGAAAATATAATTGTAATAATGTTAGTAGTAACGATTATACAAAGTATCGTAATTACGTCTATCGCACACATATTTAGAAAAGGAGAAAAAGAGAGAAAGAGAGAGAGAGAGAGAGAGAGAGAGAGAGAGAGAGAGAGAGAGGGCAAATATATTTTTTATACAATCATGTTTCACGATAGAGACAATAGCGTGATCACATAATCGTCATAATTACAAATTCTCAAAAGTAAGATCGCCAAGAAGGAAAGTACGTCGAACATAAATGGTTATTAAGTCGTTGTTAAAGTTATTGCCAATGAAAGCTTTTTCTAAAGTAATAAACATTATAAGCGATAGTTCGTCTCGGCACTTCTGCCCGACGTAGAAAGGTATCGTTGGTTCTTCTAATTAACTCGCTCCATGGTCGCGTCCACATTTCTAAGTCATGGCGAACGTGAGAAACATAACGAAAGTAACAAACATATCTAGAAATGTATATAATTAAAATGCAATTAATACAGTGAATTTATACGGTTAATTTAAACAATATTAATTATTATGCGTACGAATAATTAGATATTTTCGAATGGCCAAGAATTTTCTGGAGGATCCGATGAAATTAATTTGAAATTCAACGATCGTATGATTTTGACAAAATCAATAAAAAGCAAAACAAAATTTGCCCTCGAATACAATGAGAGAGTGCGCTGCAAGCGTTAAGAGCGCGAAACACGTGACATTGGCGAGTCGGTCATGTGACACCCGTCGGGAGTGACGTTAGTGACGTAATGACGTAGAGGAAGGTCCGGAGACGGGACATGCAGTTGAGCGTGCAAAAGTGACGGTCCCGCGAATGAAGCGGGACCCACTTAAACGACTTCGTACGCGGGAGGAAGAAGTGAAAGAAAGAGAAAGAGAAAGAGAAAGAGAAAGAGAAAGAGAGAATACAGAGTGAGCGGACTTGTGATTCGATGCGTTTTACTGCTGCTTTACGGCGGTTTATTGCGCCATCAAAACATAAAATGCCCGGCCTGGAAGCGTGCACACGCGTGGGTACACCCCCACTTTACTTTTACCACCAACTGCCGGTTAAATCGGCCAACATTCTCCGATTTCTTGCCCTATAGAACGTCCTTCTTTTATTCTTTGAACTCCCACCCTCCCTCCTTCCTCCCTCCGCCCGCTACCCCACCTCACCCCTCACCATTCCCATCTTTATTTTATTCTTCCTTTTGTTATCTTCGATTTCATTCAA
This sequence comes from Vespa velutina, assembly GCF_912470025.1. Taxonomy (NCBI): domain Eukaryota; kingdom Metazoa; phylum Arthropoda; class Insecta; order Hymenoptera; family Vespidae; genus Vespa; species Vespa velutina. The sequence goes on from NC_062191.1 coordinate 4,609,469, forward strand.
GCTTGGACATTTATTACAAATTTCACGGATTAATTGCTTGTTTCTTCTCTCTCTCTCTCTCTCTCTCTCTCTCTCTCTCTCTCTCTCTCTCTCTCATCAGTTCTTTCGTATTTTTCTTTCTTTTTTTTTTTTTCATTTAAAAGACGTAAATCGTGGATATAAACTTCGAGAAGATACGAGGCTGGTTATCCTTTCCAAGTCGGACGAAGTTAGTTGCACGAATTGATTCGGTAATGGTGGAACTAGGTGGGGGAGAAAATCGAAGGGTTGCTTTTAGGTGGAAATCAATAATCCCTTTGCCGATGATAGCCACTTGCTCGTACTTAAACTGTGGATCATGATAAGTTAGTCATATTTTCTTTTCCTTTTTTTTTCTTTTTTTTTTTTTTTTTTTTTTATATTCACACTACGTATTTTATTTTATGATTGGAAACGTCGATAATGGAGCCTAGCGATTATGAAATTTTATTTAGACGAACATCTTTTTTGTACTTATT